>NC_081186.1:52483801-52783801 GCF_029867415.1 Vicia villosa
CTCATTTACTGCTAGTTTCCTCGGCTAAGATTGATGAGTGAGTTATTATTGCGGTAAGAATTGCTTTTGATCCTACATTTTAATTTTTTTGCCTCATGGGTATTGTCGGCCTCTAATGTGTTCTTAGAAATCTATAGTCTTAACAAGAGTTTCGTTATTAGTAGCTTTAGTTGAAAAGAGTTATTTTGATTCTTCAGCGTTGCTAGGAATTGTCTTTGACCAAATGTAAGGTTCTTGTCCCTTCCCCCAGGGATGACCTGGTTCGATGAGGACGTCTCTAGGCTCTATCGCACACACTATTGGAGTGGCTAGTTCCTAAGAAGGGGATGTGCCAGCTAAGTTGAGAAGAGTGCTCCTTGGGTGTGGAGTTAAATGAGTAAATTATACCATCATGCATGGAATTGGATGACCCTTTGTGGTTGTTGTGTTTCACAATTATCATATTAGTTATTAAAATTGTGCAAAAAAGCCTTACTGAATACTTAACTCGTAGAGGGAGCCATATGGTTACAATGTTATCCTTCCCAACTTATTCCTCAGTTGGTTGTATAGCCATTCGAAGCAATATTCCTTTTGTTCGGGATTGTACCTTTTGAATAGGTGGCCAAGCATTATCTTTTTCCCCCTCGAATTTGGAGTATATGTTATTATTCGTAGTCCTACAAATCTCAGTTGGCTGCGTGCACGCATGAGGCATACGAATTCACCCCTAGAGGTCTACCTATATTTTGCTTACGTTGAGAGTGTTGTTGCATGGAGATAGATTTTCTTAAGATCTTGTTCATCGAGTCCTTTCTTGGTTTGTGCAAATCAAGCCTAGCTGGTTTCCTTCTTTGTAATACCTTCTCCCTGCAGACCAATTAATCTGATCATTATATTAGGTAAGAATGTCGACTGGAAGCATCTTAGATGATACTTTTCTTTAATGTTACTAGGGATCCTCAATTCCCTTCCCTCGTGTATCCTTCCCTGCTGAAGGTGTGTTCTTTGTTATTCCGTTAAAGTGAGTCATAGAGTTATTAAAGGACAAAGGATCTATGTTATCTTATAAATTTGAATTTGATGGACATGGATCTAGTTTTTTGATTGCATAGGATTAAAAGCTATCGTTAATAGTATATTGACTACATAGTATATTGTAAGAGCTTTCGTCAAAAGTGGAAATCACCACAATCACTGGTTGGTCCATATTTGAGATTCTTAGAATTTTATCGTTCATCGAATTTCTTCATGCACTTAGATATTTTTTTCTTGGTTAATTGTCAAATTTCTAGATGGAAGAGAACACTACTATAAATAATATTTTTCATGATGAAAGTTTTACCCCTGCTAGAAAAAACTGAGGTATTATGCCAAGGTGTGCCATGTTTTATTTAAAAAATAAATAAAAACAACATATTCCCTCAATTTTTAATATAACCGAGGAGAAAAACAACTCAAGACACACTTTGAATCTCAGGTATTGTAGTTTATGTTTTTATTTGTTTATAAGTGAAAACTGAATAATCTATCCATCCAGTTTCCTTAATACTTGAGGGATAAAATAATAAAACTTTACTATAAAAACAATAGTTAAACAGATTTTATCCTAATCCTAACTTATATGTTACCACCCCAAACTAGTAGGTATCATTCTTTGGGATGAATTGCAAGACAGAAAAAAATCTTTAATGTTCTTCTATCCTTGAACAAAACATCTTTTGCCCTTGCAATCTATGTCACATAATGGTGTTAATGTTGTATTTTTGGAACAACTCTCTGTTAAAGAGTGTTGGAAAAGTTCCTTATGATAGATTGCAAGTGCAGAAAATCATTCATGCTTCCAAGTTAAGCAAAAAAGGTTGTTCAACCTTTGAAAATATATATGCAACAAAAATATGGAATTGCAACGATGATGATGAATCTGGATTTTTTTAATATTATGTGTAAGCAATGTAATGTGTAAAAAATAAATAAATATTATTCACTTCGATGTTCTTCTAAAATCGACCGGCTTACTAATTTTATTTTATTTTTCTATTTAAAAAAGAAAACGCGTTTTCCCTCGGTGTTTTTAATAAAAGCCGAGGAATATGTTACACAACTACAACAATGAATCTCTACCTTACATTCTTATAGGAACAATGTTCAAGATATTGCCAACACACTAATCCACAACATACTATCTACATCCACCATTATATATCTTTCTAATGAAAGCATTTTCCTTGATAACATTTTATCAAGATAATGGAATTTTGGAACTTAAAGAAACTTGGAAAAGTTCTCTATGATAGATTTCAAGTGCAAAAAAAAAACATTTCCAATGTTTGGAACTGATAACTCCTTACCTTGAGCATATATCTCCTTAGAACTTGATTGCATGCAATCCATAAAACTTTAAAATAATGAGCACAAAATATATTTAACAGGATATGGATTATAACAAAGATGTGTTGTTCTCCAAGAATAACATCTACTATGATAACACTGTATTTGTAGTAATAATGTAATTTAATATTCTATGTAAACAATGTAACATTAAAATAAAATCTTATGCATCTCGGGTTTCTAATGAAACTGAGGGGTAAACATATTTTACCTCGGTTTTAACAAAATCGAGAGTATAATTTTGGCGTGATAAATGAGGATATTGATAATCGTCCTTAAACAAATATGTGTCGTCCATTTCATGAGTATCAATGCTCAAGACACTTTCATTAGTGATCTGTGTGAAACCTAACAGACATCCATTATAAAAGCATTATGAATATCAATAATTATTAAAGAAACATATAACATGAAAACTTTGAAGCGTAAAAAACTTGGTAAAGTTCTCTACGGTGGATTGCAACATCACAAAATATATAGTGTTTAAGGTTTGTGTTCTTCAATAACCATTTTTTATAATATTCCACAATAATCATATATTCATTCATTTAACTAATCCTTTTCTTATTTTACATCAGAAATGAATAAATGCAAAAGGGATTTGGATTATATTGCATCCAACATTTTATCTTTCCTGATATTTCAATGAAACGAGGATCAACATCTGATCTTCACCAACAGAGATAACAATGAATTAGATTATATATATATATATATATATATATATATATATACACACACAAAAATATTCTGTGTAAACAATGTAATATTTTGGGTAAACAATTAATTTATTAATATTCTCTAGTTGGTAACGACTTTAAAAAAATATCAATCTTATTGTCATACCCTAACTTTTGACCCCGCTTTGATATGTCACATATTAGCTACTCCATCAATTCCAAGCAGATACCCAGAGCAGTCACTTGTTCACCAAGTACTCAAATCAGGGTTTTCAAGGCTAGGAAGTTCAAGCAAAGGACCAATAAATGAGTGAAATGATCCTCAGCACAATCATAGGGCTCAATATGTTTCATCCATCTACCTATGATCCTCAATATCCAAGGCATCAGGCCACATACCCATCAAGGTCACTATACTAGGGTTTTGGGCCTATCAAGAACTGAAATCAGGGCTAACATTTGGAAGACTCACAAAGCTTCAAAGCATGATCCAAAAGGCAAAAACATCTTCAGAGGATTGCTATATCAATATCCAATGGAATATATACTTCAATTCAAGAACCACAGTCATCAATTTCATCTAGTTTACAATTAGGTTTTTCTTACCTAATTCACATGAATAGTTGACTTTTGACCAGGACAAGATTCCATGGCTTAAATCATAGCTCAATATCCTCTAATACTTCAATATGATCCATTCATATCATTTATTTAAGGAGGAGAGCTTGATTCATTAGAAATCTCCATCAACTCAATTCATTCGGAAAAGTCAACAATACAGGATCGCCTTTGACTTTTTGTATTTTTGGTCAACCATGGACTTTTAAGGATCAAAATCATCAATATATAATTATTGAAGTCATTTGACCAAGAAAAATGAAGAAAATCAATCAAGGATGAAAAAGTCAAAGTTTGACTTTTTCACACTTGGAAATTTTTCTAAGTGTTTTCAAGGTTTTTCTTCAAACTTCAAAGAGGAATAACTCAAAATTTCAAGTACAAATTGAAGAAAACTTCTAACATGAATGTTGTAGATTTTGGTCCAATAAACAACTTTGTCACTAATGTAGTTCCTTCAAAAAGTCAATCATTTGAGGGATATAGGGCTTCAAAGTTCCTGCAAAATCCTAAAATGGTGAAAAACCCTAATTTTTCTCAAATTTTATGAACAATTTGCACCAAGATCCCTAATGATTTTGAGGAAACACAAAACTAATGAATTAAATTACATCCTCCAATCTTTCCAAAAAGTATTGGATCATCTCTTAATTCAAATTTTTCAAAGAGTTATGCATGATCAAAGTAAGGCATTCAAAGGTGAATTTCAAGGCATGACCAACTTTGGACTTTGCCAATTTTGAGCCAATGCTTCTACCAATTGGTGCATATTCTTTCATTTAATATCAGAAGGGAACATGTGGAAGCAAATGCATCATTTGCATCAAGATTTGAAGAGATTCAAAAATTCAATGCCATGTGATTAAGTAATCATTACAAAATGGAATTTTGGTGAATCATCAAGGAATATTCTCCTAAGACAATTGGAAGCCTCTATGCATCATAATTTTTCCTTACGATCAAACAAGATCAATGGCTAGGGTTTGGATCAAGAGGAATTGAAATTTCCATCATTGCATTTTGATATTTTTGAAATTTCTTCATGCCTAAGCAACTCCAAGAGTGACCTCACTTGGCTTCCCTCACTCCCTCCATAATCCGATCCTTTGCCTATAAATAGAGGCTTCATTTTCAATTCAAGACACAACAAAGCAACTTTATTACTTTCTTTCCACAAATTCTCTCTCATTCACTCATTTTTCAAAAGTTCATGGGGGTGAGGAAGGCATTTCTTCACACCAGGGCTTAACCATTAAAATTGAGTGCTCTAACATCTCAAGGAGGGTAAGTAGAAGTGATCCAAGTCCTTGTGGGAGTTATGAAGAATCAGAATCAACACCTCTATCTTCAACTTGGAGCTGCATCAGTTGGAGTTGAGCAAAGAGTTCTAGAAGGTTTCAGCTCAACCCAGGCACATCAACACCTTCCTTGAGGTTCATAGAATCTACCCAGATCATCACTTTGTCTCTTTAACATCATTTGCTCAGAATCTGATTCTCACTTTTGGAGGTAAGCCTCATACCTTCAAACTCTATGATTTATGCATTATCAATGTCTATTTGAAATATCATCATGTTTCTGCATGCAGAAGGATCATTAGCCCTCAATCAATTGATTGAATTCATGTCATTTCAGATTGAATTTTTCTTTTAGGGTTCTTCATTGTTCACATGAATAATTTTGAGATACACTTAAAATAAATTTAATTGAATACTATCATCATATTCCTTGTTCAAACACGAGTGTATTTCATGTTTACATATCTGCAAATGGTTAAAAAACAAGGGAGATGGAATTTCAAATTTTGAGTGATGAGAGGTTGAAGATAAAGATGGCTATGGCGCGCAATTTTCTGAAATTCGGGGAAGAGTTTAAAATATATTTAATTGAAAGCGTGTGTTAAATGAATACATTGTTTTCCCTAGTGGCCTCCCATGCACTCTTAGTCTCCTCTTGCCTCAAGTCTGGGGTTTGATCCCCCCTCAGACCTTTTGTTTTATTTTCATTCTTTTTTACACTTGTTTTCACACAAAACCAAATGGATTCCCTTCTCTATCAGTCCACGCACGTGGCTCAGGTGGCTTTATTTTGAGTTGTTTACTCCAAGGGCGTGGGTTCAAGCCTTGGCTGGCCCATCCCTTTTTTTTAATCACTATTTCTTTTCAATTTTCTTCACAACTTCAACTAATTCATTCACCTATACAAATTAATCATTTTCACTTGATTTTTCACACACTTCTCATTTATCATACCCATTTTATGAATATTCAAAAAAATCACAAAAATATGATTTATTTGACATATTTTTATTAGGTTTAAAATGGGATATTTTTAAGTATTTTAAAATATGTTTTCCTTTTGATTTTCAAAAACCTAATCTTTTGTATATATTTTTGTGAACAAACCTAACTATTTAGGTCCTAATTAAGTGTAGATATTTTATCTCACCGTAATTTGTTTGTTTTATCATTAAAAAACTGTTTTCTTCAACTCCCGATCAAACAGACAGTTAGAGTTTTCAATCAACAAAACCCTATATTTTTCAAATCAAAGTTCAATTTCAAATACTTCAAGTCTTCTGAGCCTCTCCTTGAGTATAAGTCCCAAACCCCTTTTTCATTTTTTAAAACAATTTCAGTTCAGTTTAATTCAATTTTTAAACATCATTTTCTTTTAACTATTTCTAATAAACAGTAAGGTGTTCATATAAATCCTTTTGTTTTTGTACATATTTGTCTGGTTTTTTCAAAACCTTGTCTTTTGTATAAAACTTTCTCATCTGTTTTAAAACTCTGTTAATAAGAGGAGCATTATTCCTGGTGAAGTTTCTCTTAGACCTTTGGGCCCCTCTTCTGAGGTATAAACTCCCAAACTTCAATTCTCCTGGTTTCAAACTTTTCAACTATTTTCAATTCAAATCTTCAATTTCATTTTCAATTCAAAACATTCAACTATTTTCAATAAGACATTCAACTGTCTTTCAAATAAAGCATTCAACTGTCTTTCAATAAAACTTTCAATTGTTCAATGAGGCTTTGTACATACATCAATATCTGAGCCTCCTCTTCACCCAGGTAAGTGTTTATAGCTTTCATTTACTGCTTTCAATATATCTATCAAATATAACCTGTTTAAATATTCGTCTGAGAAAAACCTTAGGACAGATAAACACACACACACACACACACACACACACACACACACACACACACACACACACACACACACACACACACACACACACACACACACACACATATATATATATATATATATATTATAGGACTATGACCTAGGATTGAGGACGACTTCTCGGTGAAGACTCTTTCCTAATAGAATGACATAGTTTTCCCTCAAGATGAATTATTCCCGGTGAAACATCTTGAAAAAAAGCCTTAGATCAAAAGTATGGCACATCCACCCAAGAAGAATTATTCCCGATGAAACCTCTTACCCTTTTCCTAGAGCCAAATTAGTCAGGCCAACATAGCTTTCTCTTGTGCTATAATAAGGACCCTCGATTAGCCTCCTCTTGGGCTTACAATGCAAGGACCCACATGCTTCTTATAAGATCCTTTAAGCTTCCTCTTGAGCTTGTATACAAGGACACTCAGGCTTCTTAAAAGCATAGGACATGTCTTTAGTAACCTTTATCCCTGTGAGAAGCCAAATCCTTAAAATTCACAATCACAATCATTCAAGTGTTCATAAGATCACAATCATTCAAGTATTCATTCAATCTCAGTTATTGAGTCTTCTCCCCCGTAGAGTAATAGACATGGAAAGTCTTAAACTCTCAATTCCTTAGTTATCCCTAGTTCATTCAACCTCTATGAATGAGAGACATGGACAGTCTCTGTCACCCATCCCTCAACAAGATTCAAAGGATTCAAACCCCCTGGAGTTTTCCCCAGTAGAGCCAGCCACAACCTTGGGCTTTGTACAAGGCAGATAAATACCCTTCATTTAGTCAAAAATTCAAAACCTTTGTGTGTCTCCCCACTGAGTCAGCCACAATCTCGGGCTTTGTACAAGACAAAAAATGGAGTCGTCCACCAAATTTGTCTCTCCAAGCAGAGCCAACCACAACCTTTAGCTTTGTACAAGGCATAAAAACACCACCCTCCAACACTCAAAAGAGTCAAACCTCTTGACTTACTCCCCAACAGACAAACAATAATCCCCAGCAGGATTAGCCTCAATCTTGAGCTTTGTACAAGACACCAAAACAACTTTCATACAAAAATATAGCCTTTCAAGACTCCTCACAGAAACTGCCTCAATCTTGGGCTTTGTACAGAGCACAATTTATTAAATAATATTTCAGATACACTCCCTAGTTGAGTCAGTCCTAACTTCAGACTTTAAACCATAAACATTTGTGCTCCCTTAAGAGAATCCATTCAAAAACAGGAATAAACTGGTCTTCTATAAATCCATAGAGAGTCAACCTTAACCTAAGGCCTCAATCAACCCTATTCATATAACCCGTCAGAGACAACCTCAATCATGGATTTTCATCAATTACCCTCTGAGTCCATCCTCAGTAGAGTTAGCCTCAATTCTGGGCTTAGTACAGAATACCTACCAAAAACCTTTCAGTCAAATAAAAACTCAATAAGAGTAAAACCCCTGGAAAAGGGTCAGCCTCCATCAATCCATGTTCAATAAGAGTAAAACCCCTGGAAAGGCTCATCCTCCATCAATAAATGATCAATAAGAGTAAAACCCCTAGAAAGGGTCATCCTCCATCAACAAATGCTCAATAAGAGTAAAAACCCTTGAAAGGGTCAGCCTCCATCAACAAGTGCTCAATAAGAGAAAATCCCTTGGAAAGGGTCAACCTCCATCAATAAATGCTCAATAAGAGTAAAATATCCGGTAGGCTAAGTTATCATCAATAAATACTCAATAAGAGCATCCTAAAAGGGTCAACCACAATTTCGGGCTTAGTACAAAACACAAATTCCCTTCAGTCAAAGTCATTCCCCAGTGGAATCTCTAATAGAGCCAGTCTCAGACTGTCAGTTTTAGCCTAAAGCTTGGGTCTTATACAAGCCATTCAAGTTCAGATCTTTCATATAGAAGATAGACATGATTTATCTCTACAAAGAGACATTTCTCCTATTTTTCCACATTCAAACATTCAAACATTTTCATTAACTTTCAAAACATTCTCCCATTTAGGTGACACAAGAGGCATGCTCTGAGGATTTCAAACCCAGACTTGTTGCCTTTCCCTAAACTGGTTGAGAATGATTCTTTCATTCAAGAGACTATGACTGGCATACTTACTTCATACAAGTAAGGTCCCTTCTCTTATGAAATGAACCTCCTTTTCTGTTACTTCAAATGTTTGGGGTGTAATAGTAGAAATATCTCTTTATAAAGATGACTACCTATCTCTTTTCTGTAAACAAAGATCATTCAAGCTTCAACCTTGAGCTTTAAACAGGGCACCTTCAAATTCAATCCATTTATCTAATTAGTTCCCCGAACTACAAAAGCTCTGACTTCCGTTAGGGATATGTAGGCAAAAGATTCACAAGGAATCTTTGCGAGCAAAACAAAACACCAAAAAACATTCAGTTCACCTGTCAATCTTCAGTTCATTTCCTCTCCTAACACAAAGGAGAAACTTTCCCGAATAATCAAGCAACAAACATAAAATTCAAACACAAACAACAAAAGGTTCCCTCTGTATAACCAACCTCCCGGACCCCAGATCTCTTCATTAGGTTAAATCCCCACACCTAAACACAAAATCCCGGGGTAGGTTAAGATTTTTCCCATTCCTATTAGTTTTTTTAAGGATAAATTAAAAGTTCTATCTGCAGGAATCGAAAGGCGACGCGTCAAAAAGGAGTCAACTTTCGACGATCCACACTTACCCCTCTGTTTTATTGATAAATCGAGAGGTATGTGCGATAGTTTTGAAAATATGAAAAGTGCAGAAGCTGAGTTTCGAACCCATGTGAATAAACATTTTTCCCTCGGTGTTTTAAAAATCGAGGGGTAAAGTTGATATTTTTCATGACGCCCTGCGTTACCTCGCTTTTGTAACTGAGGTTAAATGCATTTCACGTCCAAGATGGAACGTGTTATTTATAGTAGTGGGTTTTCTAGTGAGGGATATCCATTGGTACAAATGATGTCGTGGATCACCGAGACGATACTAAAATATGACAGATTAAAGCCAAAATACATATCATTTTATGTTGCAACAAAGTATCATATGATTCGCGACGGTAATCACTTCAACCGTTGATAATTCTTCGATCAATATTCCATTTACCTTGTCCCAATCTAGGAATTATGGTGCAATACGATCAATGCTCGCCATTTAGAGATTCTTAATTATGGGAGAGGTGTTTTGGTAGCGAAATTTCATCGGAAATCAGTACGGTAAGTATCACATTGATGACAAATAATTGAGGCGATGAGAGATTGAAAGGTAGATCAGGGAACTCCTACACGATCTTGGAGGCAAATGCTTCCATTCTTTGGTGACTCTGATATGAATATGAGTTTGGATCTATAGTGATCAATTCATGGAATTTTCGTATGAACTAAAAGTGAATTCCCATATACAACGTCATTGTTTCATTCGGAAACCAAAAAATAGTTGTAAGCTAGTGACGAGGAATCTAGAACTAGTGATGTTGATCTCCGAAACAACGACGCGTGAGTGAACCTGCAAGGTTAACACTTCAATGCCCAAGTCAGTTTAGAATCCAATGTGAGTGTAGTGTAAAGTAGAGATCAGAAAGTGTAACTTGCATTTCGTGTGATATGACTTTATATCTTGGGTCATTCGGAGTGGATTGAGATTGATTTGAGTCTTAACCCTTTTGGCCTTTGACCGGTCCAAAATAATATTCATATGTTAAACTTTTTTTACTTCAATTGTATATATTTTTATTTTTTATTTTTCCCACTATAACATTGCAATAATATGTAGTAATTGCCGGGTTTTAATTCAATTTATGGGGTTTTTTAAAAACCTCCTTATAATCGCCACAATTTCACATATTTTTTTATAGCGACTATTCAGATTTCAATATTTATTTATACATATATATATATATATATATATATATATATATATATATATATATATATATATATATGCATTTAGATGCATCTAAATTTTATAAATTCGGACACTAAGAGAGGAGTTTTCCTTAAAAACTTAAAGGTTTCAAAATAATATTAAGGCGTGTCATACCCCAAAATTTGCCCATCATATTTTGGCTCACATGACTTTCAACTGCTCAAGACTATACAAGATTTGGGCACACTTACCCGTCTCCTAAGCAACAAGCCATAACTAGGGTTTTGCATCTCTCCAAGCAAAATCAACTTCTGATACTTCAAGTAGACTTCATGACCTCTCATATGCCTCATAGTATCCTCATGCCAAGTTTCAAGCTCTGATTCATAAGATTGCTCAGTCAATAGTTCAAATGGTCAACAGTCGACCAGTTTGACCTAAAAGTCAACTATGGTCAAATCACAGTCAAAACTCCTAATTTTTAATCAACATCAATATTTAAGTCACATTCATCATGTGATCAAGTATTGGTCATGATTCATCAAGGAAAGCTCAGAAATCAACAAAATTTATATTTTCTAAATTAGGGTTTTGTAGGAGAAAGTCAACTGAACTTTAACTGGCCATAAGTCTCTCATACCTTATCATAAATTTCCCAACCAAAGCTCATTTTGAAGGAAATTGTATTCTCTACAACTTTGTCTCTCTAAATCCAAGGCCAAAAATGCTTAATTTGAGAGATATGAGCCAAAACATTACACGTCCTTTTGAAAATTCACAAAAAGTTGTTTTTTGTCAGGAGCCATATCTTCAAGATAAAATTTTCAAATGCAAAATATGTTCCAAAGTGGCTTGTAGAGGACACCTTGAGCTTTCCAAAAAGTCCTAGAACACCTTCATATGATAAATATTGAAGGAGTTATGACTTGTTGAAGTTGGTGAAATTTTGAAGAAAGGCATGAAACAAATAAGGGTTAAAATTGAATTTCTTCCAAATGGGCTTAGCTTTTCATGCTTGAAACTTGTTTCTAATATGGTCCACGACCTCCAAGCCCATCCTTGCATTTTTCCATTATTTATTTTATTTATTTTTTGATTTTATTTGTTTAAATTCAAATTAAATCAAGAATAAATCAAGTAAAGGTCAATTAAGGAGATTGAAGCGTTTTATTTGATCAAAATCAATCAAATATAGATCTTAAAAGCCAAAGGAAAGATTGGAAGATGATTGGTAAAATTGGATGCAAATATGGAAGGTTTTCATATAAATTTTCAAATCTCTTTCAAAACACATTCCAATCTTCACAATTGCAAAGATTTGAATCAAAAATTCTTAACCTAATTCATTGTACTATAAGACCATAAGATGTTCAAGCCATTAGGGGAGGAAAAATTGGAACCAGCAACCCTAACCAAGTCAAATTTCTAGAAAATAAATCACCATAGCAGACAGAGTTGCAAGACAATTCAAGGCCGTTTGAGGATCAAGAAGGCTCCCTCGACACACTCTGAAACAAATTGGAGCATCCCCAAAGCCCAACACGCCAGAAACGCGCCCTCCATACTCACGGTTTTGTTCCATTCTTTTTCAAACTCTATCTCTTAATTTACGTAATTTAAATGATTTTTAAGCATACATACATGTTCATATGGTTGTTTGGATCGTGTTTGAATCGTTAATTGCAAAGTTTGGTACAGGAATCACGATTGGCCATGGTTAGGGTTTAGGTTCATGATTTTGGGGAGACTTAGTTATATTCGATTTCAGGCTGAATTAATAGTCCCATTGGACTCGTGAGGGTGCGTATATTCGATCTGGGTCATTGGTTGGTGTTTATTGGTGCTTATTTGCAGGTTTTAGGGATGAAGAGCTATGGCCATGCGTGAAAATCGTGGCTAAAAGCGTTGCCTTTTCTTCAGAATACCAGCGAAGAAAATGATTGACATGGGCGCGAAATTCAGTTCAAATTGCCTTAATTTTATTTTATTTCTAATAATTTCGTTTCATTATATTGTCACTTAGCAAATCCAGTGCAGATGGCAAAGTGTGTTTTGGGGCGTTGGCGAGTGAAGGAACCTGGGTTCGATCCCCAGGTTGGGCAAATGTTATTTTTTATGAATAATTTGTTCATGGATCCTGTACATTCAGCGCGCGTGAGTCTACAATACGCCTTCATATCTCCTCCAATGGATTGCATCAAATCCAAATCTAAAGGCCCAGAACGCACGCCCACAATGGACACCCCAGGGCTTCCTTACATAAGATCTGCGCCCTTCAGCCTTCTCTCTTGGTTTCTTTTTCTTCTACTTCTTTTTCTTTTATTTTATTGAATTATTTTAGGAACTAACCTTTTAATTAACCCATTAACTAATAACATAAAAAAAATAGTATTAGTAATTTTAGTTTTTTTAGATTAGTTTTTATTAATTAATTTAGTTAATTAAAATTAATTAGAACTAGGATAAATATTTAGGTTAATTTTATTTTTAATTAAAATTTTAATTAATTAATTTTTTAGTTTAATAATTAATTAGGTTTATAATTAGGTTATAATTTAAAATTTCTTAGGTTAATAATTAATTAGGTTTATAATTAGTCTTTAATTTTATTAATTAAGGTAATTAGGCTAATTAATTTAATTTTAGGTTTGTTAATTTTAACCATTAATTTTATTTTTAGGTTTGTTCACTAACCTTTAAGATTTAGGATTTATCACCATAAAAACCTCTAACCCTCATTTTCTTTCAAGGGTGTAATTTCTCTTCTCATCCCATACTCTGTGTATGTCGCATGCCTTTAATTATTTATTTGTCATTTCAAATACTAGAAAATATGTATAGGTCGCAATAAGTTTTTTGTAATAGTTTAGGTTTATTTTCTGCCTTTATTTTCCGCGTTTTTATTTTTCTGTTCACGGGTTTTTGGCTATGTAATCCCCCACCCGAAGCCTTGTAATAGCAAAGGACTTTAATTTCCGCATTTATATTTCTGCCTTTCTTTTACTGCGTGGTTAGTAATATAGGGAGTGACAAGAATGCCAATTAAATATAAATCACTAATTACAAGATAAAATAACTGAATTGAATCACGTGATTGATGCACCCACACACCTTTAAGGTAATCCCTCTTATTGCTGCCTTTCGATTAAAAAATAGTCAAGTCCCTCGGATACGAGGATGCCTTAGCAAATGTTGCCCTCAGTTCATTATCATCATTAAAGATCATAAGTCCCTTCGATGTTGCCTACAAATGTATATGATCTTGTCCCTCGAGGTTGCCTATGATAAGATGATGATCGTCCCTTTCGAATGCTAAGGTATCCTCATTGGTTGCCTAAAATGACTATTATATCCTTCCCTGAGACTTCCTATCCTCTTTATAGTATGGATAGCCTTACGGCGAACGATAATTCTTGATGACCCTTTTCAAATCCAATGAAAAGACTACCTACCCTTCTTATGGTATGGATAGCCCTTTCGAACGAAAATCTTAAAGAATGGAAAGACATTAAACTTAGGGTAGGTGCTCTTAACTGCTTACTCACTATTCAAACTCAAATTACTTTTCACATCCCTTTTTTAATCAATTCAAAAAGGCTACGCATATTTACAAGCTAAATTCCTTATTCAAATCTTTTCAATTCATACACGACACTCTTTCAAACATTTCAAACAAACAAAGTGAGCTAAGCAATTAAGAGCCCATGGATAACCATGGATACAAAGGGTGCTTACACCTTCCCTTTGTATAACCTACCCCCCGAACTCAATCTCTTTCAAAGGTCTTTCCTGTTCTTTTTGCCTTTCCAATTGGATAAAATAAAAGTCGGTGGCAACTCTTGTTATCCGCAACAATTTTTTAAAAGTCAGTTCTCCCACCGTATTACAAGGCGCAATGAACACATTGGAAAGAAAAACTAACTAATCCAATTCTAAAAGAATGTATTTTTCTTCAGCTAAAAGAAACTTAATAATTCTAACTCTTAAAACCAAAGTATGGACTTTTCTTATGCCTTTAGATGTGATAATATTATGAAACAATTACTTATCAATAATAGTTTTTAAACTATAAACCTTTCAACCTCATCCCAAAATTTGAAAATTGATGGCCAAACTTTTTCTTAGATTGGAAAAGAGTATGAAAATGCATACAACATTATTATTTTAATTCAAACCTAAACACTAGCTTCATTAGTAGTTTATCAACACTTTTTAAGGGAAAGCCTTCAACCCAATTTCATCAATTTAAGTTTGGTTGTCTAATCTGTTGCAAAAAAAACAAAAGTTTAGCTGATAACAACTCTAATGCATTTTTAAAAATTTCAATTAATATAGACAATTTCTTTATCCACCCATTACCTTCTTAGGAATCTGTAGCAAAATTCCAAAAACGTCCATATATTTCGGAAGTGCATATCCGAAGTCATCAAAAAGGGTGATTACCGGTATGCATCTCCGAAATCATTTTTTTATTTAAAAAAAAAAGTGTTTTCGGAGATGCATCTCCGAAAACATCTGTGTTCTGCTGTTTAAGCAAAACAGCCTCCCCCTCTTTTTATTTCACCCTAAACACAAATATTTAAAAACTCTAACCACTTCTTCCTACTACTACACAAACTTTGAACTCTAAACTTGCTCTACAACATTCAAAGGCTCATTCAAAGGCAACTCAAAGCTTCATAGAATTTGTAAGTTTCACAACTTTGAACTCTAGCATTGTTAATCAATTTAGGGCTGTTAGAAATTAGCAAAATGTAGTAGGTTTAAGTTATTATGGGTCAATGGTAGTGCATATTTGATAAAAATAGGATTTTGAATGGGTTAGGGCAAGAAATGGGTTTCTGCAGAAAATGGAGTTCGTAGGTTTTTTCGGAAGTGCACTTCTGGAAACACTTCTCTGACCAGTTTTGGAAATGCATTTCTGAAATGTAGTCTGAATTGTTTCTCCGTCTTACCAGTTTCAATTTTTTCAGAAAAATGTCAGGAAACCAAGCACGACTTAGACAGGGTAGAGAGACCAAGACCGCATCGGCTCGACGCAACGGGCGACACAGCTAGCATCAACACGGGGATGGGGTTCAGTAAGAACACTCGTTCAAATGGATGAGGTGCATGCAGGTTCCTCATCTAGATCAAGGAGTCGGCTGGCTCAAGCGTCTTCCTCTCGTGAGGAGGTAGTGCGTAAGGAGGAGGAGGTGAGACATGAGGAGGAGGAGGAGATGCCTGATGTTCACCCTAAGCACATGAAGGATGATGCGGAGGATGAGGGCTACCCGGGAGGGCCTACAGACACTTCTTTGTTGATTTAATACCATGACCATGTCGCTCGACGTGTTTGGGAGGGAGAGGTAGTTTTTTTAATTACACTTTATAGTTTAACTGTTTTTTATTTAGGCTTTTATTCCACTTTCTTCTAACGGTCTATCTAATAATGTTTTTTGTTTTTGTTTTTGGTGTGACGGGAACGGCCAACCATAAAATCCGTGAACCATGCGCGGAAAATATTTTCTCTGTTTAAACTACAGGCTCAGTGGTTTAATAACGTTGTAGCTGCGAGCGGGCTTGGCGGGTTATGCATGACCGGATATAGTACTATCAGCCACGGCATGCAAGGGGATTTTGTCGAGCGGTTGCACAAGGAGACGTCTTCTTTCCATCTACCTGTTGGGGAGTTGACGATCACCCTACATGACATGGCCTGTCTTCTCCACCTGCCGATAAGAGGGAGGTTACTGGACCATTCTCGGATATAGAGGGTTGAGGCCAGAGAGTGGATGATGGACTATCTGGGTATGTGTTGTACCCCAATTTTCAACCACTGATATCCCACCATATTCCAAATAATGGGATCATCATCATTATCACAATCATCATGCATATATAATTTTCTAACCAAAAATACAAAAAAATTATTGTTTGTTGCTTGTGTCCTAAGACAGGAGACTGGTCAAGAGGAGACTAAGCAAATTAAGGTTTTGAGGCACACAAGGAAATTCAAACATTCTCCTATGTTCAAAGGATTATCCCATAAATATCAAAGCCCAAAGATGGCCCAAGTCAAGATCAACAACTTTCAAACTCACCTAATGCCCCAAATTAGGATTTTGACCTAATTCCACTAGAGGGTTGACTTTTAATCAGGGCATAGCTCCAAGACTCAAACCATGATCCAAAGGCATACAAATCAATATTATAATCCATTCACATCATTTATTTGAAGAGGAGACCTTGATTCATGTAGGATCCACAAAACTGTAGTTCATCTGGGAAAAGTTAATTGTGTGAGTCAACCTTTGACTTTTAAGAAAAATGGTCAACCATGAAATTTTAAGGATTCAAATCATCAACATATGATTATTTAAGACATTTGACCAAATAAAATAAAGAGAATTCATCAAGACACAAAAAGTCAACAAAAATCAAAATTAGGGTTTTTAAGTGATTTTGACCTCATTTTGGGAACTTCAAATTTCACCTACAAACTCAAAAATCTCTCAACGTGAGAGTTGTAGATCTTGATCAAATAAACAACTTTGTCACTTATCTTATTTCAACAAAAAATGATTATTTTGAGAGATATGAAATTAAGAAGATTATGTTCAAAAAACTTAGAAATTTTTTAAGTGTTTTAACATGGATTTCTTCCAACTTTGTGGTCATTTTCCTCTATGATCCAAAAAGAGTTTGAGAAAAATTTTAAAAAGGGAATTGAAGTATGTAGCAAGGGATTTCTAAAGATACCATTGACATGAAATTTTATCACTAGAGCTATGAGATATGATTTTGTCAATATGGCTCCATGGCACTTAAAGTGGAAGGTGTGAACATGAAGAACAACGATGAATTTGATTCAAATATGAAAGAATCTTCAAAGTACAGCCCCTCTAACTTGTTCAAGGCACCAAAATCAGAAGATTACACTCTCTTTTGAGCTATGATCCAAGTGTTATAAGGATTGTCCAAGATTTCATGCTATTTCAAGACTAAAGGCAAGACTTCCATTTTCGAAAAGCATAACTTTTGCAAAGTACACTCTCCTTGAGCCTCTCCCATGTCTCTTCTGCAGTAAAAGAACTCCTAACATCACAAGCAACCTCTCCATACTCAGAATAAAGTCATGGAAGCATGCTTGAGCTTATACCTTGCTATTGGAACCACAATTTTCCCCTTTCTTCATGAAGAAGCAATGTGGTACAAATATCACATGTGAAGGCCAAATTCTGAGATTCCTTCACCCAGAAACCCTAATTTTGTCCTATAAATAGAGGGTCTTTCTTCCATGATCAAACACATCAGAATTCTCCAAGTGACCCCTGTCGCACGCTCGCGAAAATGAACAGAGTCGCCACCAATATATTTATCCCAAAGAGGGAAAGGAATATCAGAAAACCTAGGATAAAGAAAGGATAAGAAAAGGTCTTGCGACCAGAGATCGGGTAAGAAGTCGGTTACGCAAGGGGAAGGTACTAGCACCCCTCACGTCTGTGGTACTCCACAGGATCCACTTATGTTTGTTCTATTCTAAGGGTGTGTAAATCTAAAGCTTAATTACTAAGGGAATGCATGCAAATGAAAGAAAAAGAAACACGGGGAAAATAAGGGTTATAAATAGTTGTGCTCGCTTATGCCCCGCGACCTAATGCCTACGTATCCTTTTCAGGAATCAGAGCGCCGTAGTTCGGCTCAATATTTTTGTTTGTTTTTGTGTTTTTTAGTTGAACAGTTACATTCGCACTCCGATGCTCGACCTCTGGAGTCTTAAGCTGGGAATGGGGCGGAAGTAACGTGTCCGATTAGGAGGAAGAATGCCCTGAAGGCAAGAGAAAGAATGCCTCGGAGGCAAGAGAGAGAAGAGAGATAATTGGTTTGTGTCTTTTAGATGTAATTCTATGATGAACAAAACTCAATACAAGGCTTCGTATCACTTCCTTACTTTGTTTAGGTCTGAGCCTTTATTAAGTGTTTTAGATGTTTTTGGTTGAGTGTTTTTTAAGGGAATTTACTTTGCGATTCGAATCACATAAAAATGTATAATGATCGAGAAGCAGATTAGAGAATGAATCCCACTCACTTCTATCCCATTATGTAATGTTCGAGAAACAGATTAGGGAATGAATCCCACTCATTTCTATCCCATTAGTTGATGTTCGAGAAACAGATTAGGGAATGAATCCCACTCATTTCTCTCCCCTTAAGTAGTGACTGAGAAACAGATTAGGGAATGAATCCCACTCATTTCTATGCCACTAAGTGATTGAGAAACAGATTAGGGAAGGAATCCCACTCATTTCTCTATCACTTTCTTAATGTGATTCTGTTGCACCCCAAAATTTGCCCTCTTTATTGGAGCTATAAGTTAATAATGACGTTTATTTTGTCATTCAAAAATCGAAGAAAATCAATAAAGAGTTCTCGTGGTTTTAAGAAGATACGGTGTGAAAAATGGTTTAAACAGTGGAAATACGAGAAAATTCGTAAGTCATATTTGGAAGGTGATATGAGC
This sequence comes from Vicia villosa, assembly GCF_029867415.1. NCBI lineage: Eukaryota > Viridiplantae > Streptophyta > Magnoliopsida > Fabales > Fabaceae > Vicia > Vicia villosa. Next base: position 52,503,027 of record NC_081186.1, read on the forward strand.
TAAGTTCCCGCGTTATCTTGACTGTTTTGACGATATCTACAACTTTCGTGTTTGGCTCGGAAGCCAATTCTTTGAGGAAGGTTGCCAGATTTGCAAATTACTTGGGATTTCATAGTGAAAAACAATGCTGAATGTAGGGTTTCGGACCTCGGAAAATTCATATCTCCTAATCCGCTCGTCGGATTCACTTGAAAATTTAACTGGAGCTCCGTACCATCATTACCAATATTTCATATGTTCGGACCGAAGGCCACTTATGCACGGAAAACTCCCAGAATTTTAAAAATCGTCGCGTTGTTTAGGTAAAAAGTGTGTTTTCAAGTATGTCGAGCCGAGTTTGAAAATTCATAACTTCTTCGATTTATATCGTATGAAGTCCATTCCGGCGGCATTTTCGCGGAAATTTCGTTAGCTTCGATTCTTCGTCACACATGCTTGTTCAGATTTTGAGCCGAAGATAGGGTTTCATCGAGTTCTTTGAGCGGTATTCACAAAATTCTGCACAGTCGCACCAGATGAATTGGCGTTTCTCGTCATTCAAACGCGCGTATTTTCTTCATCGCTTATCGGATTGAGATGATTCTCGCGGCGAAGAGTCAAGAATTTGGTCATCTTCACAATGGTATTGGTTTCGTTTCGGAATTCAGAGCCGAACCGAGTTTCCTTAAAAACGAGCCAAAATGAGACGCACCGAGGGCAATTTGGACATTTCGCGTTGACAATATATAAACATTTTGCTCTTCACAAATCAAGGGGAGGACTCTCATAATTTCAATTCACCAATTCTCTTCACAAACACTTTTTCTCAATTCTCTCAATTTTCATAGATCAAAACCACAAATCACATAAAACTTTCATCAAGATTCATCAATCTTCATCAATATCAAGAACATGGATTGAAGAATCAAGATCGAAGTTCGAATTTCTCTTCCTCTCTCCACATAGATTTTCGCGCCACTCTCTCTCTCTCCCTCCGGATTTCGTTCGAGTTCGTGTCGCGTTCGTGTCGTGTTCGCGTTCGCATCGTGTTCGTGTTCGCACTTCGGTTAGATCTTCATTCGGTAAGCTTTCGAATCTTGAACTAAGTGCTTAATTGTTGATTAATATGTGAATTCGGATCTAGATCTACCTCTTGTTCTTGATTGATTGATAATTGATGATGATTGATTGGTGAATTTGTTCATATTTTGTTCGAATGTGTCGTGTTCATGTGAATTGTGTTTGGATTTTATGTTGATTGCATATAATTGTTGCTCGTTGATGATGAATTGTGATATTCGTGTTCGAATTCGTGATTATTGGATGATGTTGTGTGCTTAATTGTTGATGTTCATGTATGTTACTTGTGTCGCACTCAAAGTGTTTGCACAAATGCATGTGTAGTGCTTTTGCTTAATATTTGCCTTGCTTGACGCGTCGCACTTAGCATGTTTATTGATATGTGACTCACTTGATTCGCGGATTTACGTATAGCATGAATTTTCAATGTTTGTTTGCTCTAATTTCAAGTTGGAATGGTTTTGGATTGAGTGCGAATGGCTCCGGAGCCTTAAAAATGCATAAAAACCTGTTTTGCTACGCCAGGAACCGGGTTGTCCCAGGCGGGAACCGGTTCCCACTCAATCCAAAATTGCTGGTTCTCTGTGTTTTTGTACCAGGAACCGGGTTGTCCCTAGGTGGGAACCGGTTCCTGCGTTTTTTTGACTCTCTGGTTTTTGCACCAGGAACCGGGTTGTCCCTAGGTGGGAACCGGTTCCCAGCTGTTTGAAATTTGCATGGTTCTGTGTTTTTGTACCAGGAACCGGGTTGTCCCTAGGTGGGAACCGGTTCCCAGTTTTCTGAAATTTTGACTCTCTGTGTTTTTGTACCAGGAACCGGGTTGTCCCTAGGTGGGAACCGGTCCCCAGTTTTCTGAAATGTTGCTTCTCTGGTTTTTTATATGGGGAACCGGGTTGTCCTATGCAGGAACCGGTTCCTGAGTGCAATTTTTGTGTTTTCTTTTCTAACTTCAATCTTACATAACTTTTTACTCGTAGCTCCGATTTGCACGTTCTTTATATCGTCGGAAAGCTTATGAGATGTACTATCTTGCTAGATGCTTTGTTTTCATTAATTTGTAGATTATCCGTGTTTGATTTCTCTTTGACGTTTCATTATCCATTTCATGTTTACATTACTTGTTCGTTTCCTTTCGCTTTATAGTAATAACACAATTCCGATTGCGGTGTTTGTTATCTCTAACTTGTGTGCTAGTGTGCAAGGCCTTTGGATAGTCACCGATCGACACTTGTTACTTGAGTGTTCCGTTTCATTTGCGGAACACAATCCTATTCATTCGTATCGTGTTCTCATCCGGGAGACACGATCCCTTTTGCTTTATATCTGCTTGTTTGGTTTGCTTGTTCCTCTTACAGGTGTATTGTGATCATGCTTGATGCATACGTTGGTCGTTGTGCGCTTTTGTGGCTAATCAGTGCGCTGACCATTTGCTTTTGCTTTGCTAGCTCGCTTGCGGGATTCTACTTTCTTCGCTTTGCTTCGCCTTAGTTTACGGATCATCATCCGTTTGGTATTGATCCCGTTTCATTTTATTTCTCTTGCACTTTATCGCTTTCTCGCATCATCCTTTAACATGAGAAGTAGGACCTAGACATGCATCTGGCCAAGTCCTCGAAAGAGGCTCTGTTTTTGTTGGTATGTTTATATTTGTGCTTTGCGGCAGGGAGTCACGGTGTAATAAGTCCTATATGGCACTCCGTTAAGTCCTCATTGAAGGCACGCGGGAAGGGTTAGCAATCAACCCCCGCCTAGTTTCATCGAGTCCGTTTGGTATGCGCACGCTTCGCGTTGCTCGCTTCTGAACCTGCACAAGATCTTGTTATCGAGTATGTCAGGAAAAGGGTTCATGTAGCCGGACCCCCGCCTTTCCTATAGCTCGCGTCGCTCGACGTTGACGCTCGGTGTACGCATGCACCGTTTTCCTTTACGATCCGTGACGGCTTGGTTGCTGAGAGGGGTCCGCCCTCTTGTCTATGGCCCGATCATTTTCGCGAGGTCTAATGCTTGGTTGACTTCGGTTGAGCTGCTCCCCTTGGCTATGGCGGGACCGCTTTTCTACCATTCGGTCAGTACCGATGGTTTGTTTGCTTTACGAGCGGATGCTCGTTTGTGTGTTATACTTGTGTGCTTTCCCTTTTCCCTCGTAGGTTGTTAGTTTAGTTTAGACTTGTACCCTTTGTATGATAACATTAGGTAGCAAGCTTCCCCCCCCCCTTAGCTTAGGTTTTCCTCATGCATCTTTTAAAACACAAACCACACTCTTTGATTTTCTTTTCTTAAGAGCTTGTTATTTCCGCTCCATTCCCAAGCATAAGCCTCCAAAGGTCGAGCAGCGGAGTGTGAATGTAACTCGTTCACCTAAAAAACACAAAACAAACAAAAATTAGTTAGCCGAGCTACAGTAGCTCTGATTCCGCAAAACGGATACGTAGGCAGCGGGGTAGGGCCCGTGCGAGCATAATCCTTTCTTTTCCCTACATTATGCATTCATTTTAGTCCAGATTAGCGTATATTTGTTACACACCCATAGATATAGACACTAGCGTGGATACCATCGAGTACGATGGGCGTGAGGGGTGCTAGTACCTTCCCCTCGCGTAACCGACTCCCTTACCCTTTTTCTCTGGTCGTGAGACCGTTGTTTTGTTTTGTGGTTTGCTGGCATTCCCTTCCTTTTCAGGATAAATATGTTAGTGGCGACTCTGTTAATTTTCGCGGTAGGGACAGCTGGCGACTCTGCTGGGGACGTCTCGACCTGTTGCTGGTCCGGACCTAGCGAGTCGATCCTAGCGCTTGTGTGTTTATCTTTGGGTGTTTTACTGCTTTGCATATTTGACTGTTTGCATTGCATTCTATGTGCGCTTTTACTTTTCTGCATCATATGCTGGACTGTCTAGATTTCTATCTGTGGGTGGGTGTTTCAAGAGGTAAAAGGCCCAATACCCAGGCTATGAGTGATACCATAAGAACTAGGAATAGAGTGTCCGTGACGGACAGAAGGCATATGCCTGATTGATCTGATCACGTATCCACGGGCAGAGCTTGGTGGAATGAGGCAATATCGTATGATAGCGCCTACATTCGATGCTCTGTTGGCTTTTTGACCTACCTTGGGCTAGATTTACCCGTGAGTGGGGCGGGAATCAATCATTGCTTAACAGGTACATTGATGGTGACTTCGGATCTTGTTCGTGGGTTACCGTTGTTCTTGTTCGTGGGTTACCGCTGTTCTTGTTCGTGGGTTACCGCTGTTCTCGTTCGAGTGTATTGTTGGTTCCTGCTCGTGGGGTACTATTGTTCTTGTTCGAGTGGTAGTCTGTGTTCTGTTCCAGTGTGTTGTTGACTACGGGCTTTGGTTCTGTGGATTGACATTCCGTGTTCCGTGTGGTATACCATTTGGGGGCCGAACCTTTGGCTCTGTATTATGTGTGTTACCGGCAGTCCAGAATGCCTGGTGGGCGGCAACAAGTCCCACCACTTTGCATCATAGCATATTTATTTCCAAAAGAAACGCAAAAAAAATGTATAATAATAAGCATTTGCATGTCATATTTTCAGGGATATTCAGGAGTTCACCCAAGTTGAAGATGGACATTCCGACTGATACCGTCAAAGAACGTACAAGGCACACCAGAGCTTATAAGATTCCGGATATTGATGTTTCGGGATTGATTGGTTTGAGTTCTCGGTTGGAAGGGGAGGTTCTTCGTGACTTCAATCGTGATTATGGCAATTTGCTCTCCATCCTCAAAACATCTTTCGATCCAATGGCTTTGATCACCCTGTTTCAGTTCTATGATCCACAGTTTAGGTGTTTTACATTTCAGGACTATCAACTGGTGCCAACACTCGAGGAATTTTCTTACATACTCAACATCCGAATCACTGATGATGTACCTTTCATTCGAGTTCCCGAGGTTGTGAGATGTGAAAAAATAGCTGAAGCTCTTCACATGGGTATAAAGGAGGTGGAAAGAAATTGGAAGTCATCGGGCGGTGTTTCTGGTTTCTATCTTTGCTTTTTGATCAGTAGGGCTGAGGATGCGGCGAAGACGGAGCAGTGGGTTGATTTTAGTCGTTTGCTTGCCATCATGATTTATGGTATTGTCTTGTTCCCTTCAAGAGAGAATTTTGTGAGTTTGGCGGCGATTTGTGTCTTTATGAACAAAAACCTCGTGCCAACGTTGCTTGCAGACGCTTATTTTTCGATCCATTCGAGAAGTAAGAAGGGAGGATATGTTGTTGGTTCGTGTCTTCCGTTGTTGTATCAGTGGTTCATGTTGCATTTGCCGGTGAGAGGACCTTTTGTGCTCAAGAAGAGTTCTCTTAAGTGGTCAGATAGGATTGTTAACCTCACATCTTATGACATCAGGTGGAACTATTGTGTGGGGAAAATTTGGAACATCATCACTAGTTGCGGTCAATATCCCAACGTTCCTCTCATGGGAACCAGAGGTTGCATTAGTTACAATCCCACACTCGCCTATCGTCAATTGGGATATGCAATGGAAAGGGCTCAGAATGATGTAGAAGCGTTTGAATCAGTGTACTTTACTGATGGTAAAGATTCTCTGGAGCTAGAGAAGATAGCGTATGCTTGGACCAAAGTTCACAAGAGAGATCAGAATACTTTGAGCAAGAAAGTTCCTATTGCTATGGGTCCTTACTGAAAGTGGGTTGAAGCAAGAGTGGCAAATCTGTTGTTGCCATTCGCGAGGTCATGTCCATTGTATGAGCAACCTCCCGTGGTTTTATCTGATACCGTTGCGGCTGAACTCTATATTCAAACTGAAGCGGACAACATCAAACTAAGAGCAAAGGACAATGAGGTTGGCTTGGAGAGGTATTTTCAAGATCGCGAAAAGGCGGAATTGGCTCGTAAGCTCAAGCATGCGCAAGGTGAAGGTTCAAGCATGACACGTGCCCAAAGGCGATCTCATGACTTGATGGAAGAAAGCTTGTACCGAAAACAGCAGGAGTGTGCGAAGTTGCGAAGGTCCGAAAGCAATAGCAAGAGAAGGATGCAGGATTCAGAACAACAGTTGATGGGAGAGAAAGCCAAGTCAGCTCGACTTGAAGAAGAGCTCGCAAGCCTCCGATCCCAGCGGAGAGGAGATGGAGAAGCTCATTCTGTTGTCAGACGATCCTAGCGCTGCTGTGGATTGGATTTGTTTGGTCTAGGGTTTGATTTGATGTGTATTCTTGATGTTTGTCGCCCATGTCCAGGATTGTTGGATGGGGTCGCATTTTGATGTTCTGGATTTCTTTTGTATGCCTTGTAAGCACATTGTGACACGGTTATGTGTTTTGTTTGTATGAACTCAAATTCTCAGTTATGATTGAATGAAATATGCTCAGTTTGCTGAATTATTCTCGTGCGTGGATTGCTGTTCAAATATATTCGGTATCAGGGTTTCTATGTCCTATCTGAAGTGGGATGAACTCTTGGATACCTGAAAATTGACAAACATTTCATGCATATCATTCATATATCATACATGTCATGTATTTGCAGGTTTTGCAGGTCTTATATCTTATGTCTCACTGTTTTGTTATCAGAAGGAGTTCTAAGACGGCTAATCACCCGTATCCGACTAGGAGCAATCAGAGAAGGCAGATGGAACAGATTCAGGAACAAATGGCAGAGATGAGAGCTCAACTGACAGAGCAGATGAATGCGCAGATGGCGCAGTTTATGGAAGCATTGACTAATGTGACCAAGGGGCAGGATGACTTGCGAGTTCTCGTCGAGAACTCCAGAAGGGTTGAGAATGGAGGGCATCCAAGGCTGTTTGACGATGTGTCTGGTAGAATTGATGATCACCATGATCCGAATGAGTTTGATCACGTGGGAGGGCACTATAATCCTTTCAATCAGCATCACGGGTTTCCACCTCCACCTCCGTCTCGTCTGTTGGGAAGGAGAGATCATCAGAACCGTGGTAATTTGGATTTCAATGTTGAGAACTTTGACCAGGTATCAAGGCATAGTGCTGAAGGTGCACATGACGAAGTTGAAAGGTATCGTCTGATTGAGGAACGTCTCAGAGCTGTTGAAGGCAAAGGGGTGTTAGGCATGGATATCAATGACTTGGGGTTGGTTCCCGGTGTGAGGATCCCACCGAAATTCAAAGTTCCATCTTTTGACAAATACAATGGAGCGACTTGTCCCATGACTCATGTCAAGGCTTACTATCGCAAGATGTCAGTTTATTCTGAGGATGAGGGTTTTCTAATGCATTTCTTCCAGGATAGCTTGGCTGGAGCTTCCTTGGAGTGGTATGTTCAACTTGAGCGTACTCATATCCATTCTTGGAGAGATCTTGTGGAGGCTTTCATTAAGCACTATCAGTACAATGTTGATATGGCACCCAACAGGACCCAGTTGCAGAGTTTGGTTCAGGGGTCTAAAGAATCTTTCAAAGAGTACGCTCATAAATGGCGTGAGTTAGCCGCAAGAGTTCAGCCACCGATGACTGAACGTGAGATGATTGACATGTTCACCAGTACCTTGTCTGGACACTATTATTTGGCTTGCAGTGCTTCAGCTAACTTTTCTGAAATGGTGAGATATGGCGAACGTGTTGAGATGGGTCTAAAGATGGGGAAAATTCAGTTGGGAGCTTCTTCTAATTCTGCGGGTGGTAAGAAGCAAGCTGAAGGTTATGCCAGAAGGAAAGAAGGAAATGCGGATGCCATATATGGAAGAAGGGGTTCGGGGAGAAGCAATTCACAGGTTAATGCTGTTATGATCCCAGTACCACAACAACAACAACAACAGGGACAACGTTCCAGTAATGATCGCTATCCTCCCAGGACTAGGCCTCACAGAAAGATTGATCCGATTCCTATGACTTATGCTCAGGTGCTGCAACATTTGCTTAAGATTGAGAAGATTACTTTGAGAGATGCTCCGAATGCTCCGGACACACAATCTCCGAATAACAATGAAAACGCACGATGTGCTTTCCATTCAGGTGCCGCTGGGCATGATACCGAGAGGTGTATTGCGTTGAAGAACAAAGTCCAGGACTTGTTGGACCAAAAGATAATTCCGTTCACTCCTACACCCAATATTGTCAATAATCCGATGCCTACTCACGGAGGTTCGGGTGTGAATGCCATTGAGAGTGAAGAGATAAAGGTTGTATCTGAAGTGAGCTGTTTGACTTTTCCTCTTGTATCTGTGAAGCAACATCTGATTAATAGCGGTATCTTCCTGGGCTGTGGGGTTGATTGCGAAAATTGCGAAAGTCAACCCGAAGGTTGTGATGATTTGAAAGGTATGGTACAAAAGCTGATTGATGAGGGTCCTCTTCAGTTCTACCGAAGGTTGAGAGGTGCGAAGAGTAAGGATGGAGAAGTGTCTGTGATCTCAATTCCTTATGATCCGGTTGTTCCAATATGTATCCAAGTGCCTATTCAGATACCTGTCAGCATTCCATATGAGGAACAACCAGCAGCGTTGATGATTACTATGCCAGGGCCTATTCCATATGAGAGTGAGAAGGCCATCCCTTGGCATTATGGTTCAGATGTATATTACTATGGCACGAAGGAGGAAGGCGAGTCATCTAAAGAGAAGCTTGTTGAGGCCTCAGTTGCAAACACTGATAATTTCGCCGGTACTGGTAGGATCACTCGCAGTGGTAGGGTGTTCTCCCCTCAGCTTGTTCAAAACAATGCAGATGCTTTGGCTAAGGCCAAAGGAAAACAAGTAGTGACCGATGTCCAGAATTCTCCGTTTCAGAGTGGGGCACCTGATAGTGCTGTGTCTTCCAAGGATGTGGAGGAATTATTGAGAATCATCAGGAAGTCTGATTACAAGGTTGTTGAGCAGTTGGGTCAGACCCAGTCAAAGATTTCCATCTTGCAACTTCTGATGTGTTCAGAAGGTCATAGGGATGCTCTCTTGAGAATCCTGAATGGTGCTTACGTCCCGCATGAAATATCTGTGAATCAGTTAGAGGCGGTAGCCAATAATATCTCCGCTGGGAATGGTTTGGGATTTACGGATCGTGATCTTCCTCCGGAAGGGAGAAACCATAACAAGGCTTTGCATATTTCGATTGAGTGTAAGGGGACGACTTTGTCCCGTGTTTTGGTTGATACTGGGTCTTCTTTGAATGTACTTCCCAAATCAGCTCTCATGCGAATTGACTATGCCGGTGTGGAGTTGAGGCCTAGTGAGTTGGTTGTGCGCGCCTTTGACGGTTCAAGGAGGTCTGTGTTCGAAGAGGTAGATCTACCAATCCAAGTGGGTCCTCAGATCTTTACTACAACCTTTTATGTGATGGATATTCAGCCCGCTTACTGTTGTTTGTTAGGACGACCGTGGATTCACAAAGCCGGTGCTGTGACATCCACTCTTCATCAGAAGTTGAAGTATTCGGTTGATGGTAAAGTAGTTACAGTTTGTGGTGAGGAAGATTATATCGTGAGTCACTTGTCCTCTTTCCGATTATGTAGAGATCGAAGGTGAAATACATGAGACTCCGTTCCAAGCGTTTGAGGCTGTGAACGCTGTGAGAATTCCTCCTTATGAGATAACGAAGATAGAAACGGTTATGTCCTCTTTGAAAGATGCTCAGGTTGTCGTTGAGACTGGAAGAGTGGAAGGCTGGGGGCAAGTAATTGACGTGCGTCCCAAATCTGACAAGAATGGTCTCGGTTTCAATCCTGGAAAGCAGAATGCATCGCCCAAGTATGGTATCCTTAGCCCGATCAAGTTTGTGAGTGGTGGTGTCATTCAAGACGGCCAGGTTCATGCCATTGTCAATGGTGAAGAGGTGGATAGTGATTGTGACTTTGATAGTTGGATTCGTCCAAGTATTCCTGGAGAGATGCCTTGCAACTGGACAATCGAAGATGTCATCCAAGTTACACAAGCTCAGGAGTAAATTCCTTGTTTTTACTTTTCTTATCATGACATAATTCCTACGTTCTGCCCAAGGCGTAGTGAATCATTTGTAGGGCCATGCAGTTCGCATTTTTCAAAGTTAATCATGAAATAAAAGGACGTTTTTACATTCAACTGTTTTGCTCTTTGTCTTTCTTTTTAACTTTTTCCTTTAAATGGTAATGTTTTTTTGCACACACTTGCACATAGCTTAATAAAAATAAAACTAAAATAAAAACATCAATCATGCAGATGTTCCACTACTACGGATTCCATTGGTAACGGTTCCGCTATTGCTTATTATGATTTTGACAATCTGATCTACCAAGCCGAGGAGGAAGCTTATGAAGATTGTGATCTCCCCGATGAGTTGGCCAGATTGTTGAAACAGGAAAAGAAAGCGATTCAGCCGCATCAAGAGGTAATCGAGATGGTAAATGTTGGTACTAAAGAGCAGGTCCGAGAAGTCAAGATAGGGGTTGCGCTTGAGAACAGTGTGAAGCAGAAGCTTATTGATATGTTGAAAGAGTATGCGGATATATTTGCTTGGTCCTATGAGGATATGCCAGGTCTTGATACAAATATTGTGGTACACCGTCTACCTCTCAAGGAAGATAGTCCTCCTGTCAAGCAGAATCTCCGAAGGACTCGCCCAGATATGTCTGAGAAGATTAAGAAAGAGGTTGAGAAACAGGTTGATGCTGGCTTTCTGCAAGTTGTGAATTACGCACCGTGGGTTGCGAATATTGTTCCTGTACCTAAGAAGGACGGAAAGGTCAGGATGTCTGTGGATTACAGAGATCTTAATAGGGCGAGTCCAAAGGATGATTTCCCTCTTCCCCATATTGATGTGTTGGTGGATAATACTGCTCCTTTCAAAGTGTTTTCCTTCATGGATGGCTTCTCTGGGTATAATCAGATCAAGATGGCACCAGAGGACATGGAGACAACAACGTTTATTACACCATGGGGAACTTTCTGCTACAAAGTCATGCCTTTTGGGTTGAAAAACGCAGGGGCAACGTATCAGCGTGCCATGGTGACTCTTTTTCACGACATGATTCACAAAGAGATTGAAGTGTATGTTGACGACATGATTGCAAAGTGTAATACGGTGAACTGACTTTTTATTAATCGGAATGTCGCGGTAAGCAAGAGTCGCCACCGACTTTTATTTTATCCAAACAAATTCGGAAAGGCAAAAAGAAACAGAAAAAAACCTTTAAAGAGATCTAAGTTCGGGGGGTAATTTATGCAAAGGGAAGGTGTAAGGCACCCTTTGCATCCATGGTTTTCCATGGGCTCTTAATTGCTTTGCTTGCTCGTTTTCAGAAAATGTAGATGAAAGAGGAAAAAATGGACTTTAGCTCGTAAAATGAGCGTAGCCAGTTTTTGAAGAATTTTGAGAAAGAATATAGAAAATAGAGCATGGCAAGGCAATTAGGGGCAATTACCTTAAACTCAGATGATAGGTCTCTTTTTAGCCTTTCAGAATGAAAGGGTCAATCCTTGCCATAAGAGGGCAGGAAGCCTTTCGTTTGGAGGTAGAAGGGTCATCGAAGCATCCTTTGCCATAAGACTGTCCCATGCCATAGAAGGGCAGGTAGTCTAAGGCAAGGATCAGAATAAGCCTTTTCGTAGGCAGCCAGAAGATACCTCAGCCTTTTTTCCGTAGGCAACTTCCGAGGGTCGAGGTCATATTGTGTATCGAAGGCAGCATCATTTAGGGTCGTATGACCTTTAGTATTCGAGGCAGCATGGCTGAGGTATCCTCGTATTCGAGGGACTTGGCTTATTCTGCAAAAACACAAAGGCAACAGGCAACAAGGCAACAAGGCAGCAGAGAGGTTACCCCAAAGGGTGCGTGTGTGCAACAATCACGTGATTATATTCAGATATTTATCTTATAAAATTACGTGATGCTAATTCAATTAATAAGTTGCACTCCCTATAATTACTAACCACACAATAATATAACAATAATAATGGGGAAGGGAAATTGTAACCAGCGGAGGAGAGGGGAATTGAAACCAGCGGGATATAAAAATAAAAGGCAAAAGGTTTAACACAAGTAATAATTTGTGAATAGGGTTTAGGGTTACCAATACTCGTAGCTTTGGCAGTTGACAAACCCTGAAAATTGGAAAAGACAGAATAAACAGAGGGGTGAGTGCATTATCGGTTCGGAGGCAAACGTCACTAATCCTAAAAATAACGAATAAAGAAATTTAAAATAAACAAAGTAAATAGATACTTAGCTTCGAATTTGATCTGATATAGTTGGTTGGGCGCCTTTAGGGTTGACCCTGAAAAGGCAAGGCAGAAAGAGATGAATGCAAAGCAAACCCTAATTTAAAATATAAATCAAATATAATTTAAATTAAATTAAACTGAGTACTTAACTTTGGCTTTTGAATCAGGCGCGTAGTCGGAAGGCGTTTGAAAAGATAACCCTGAAAAAGGCACAGAAGAAGAAGATTTTTAGTGTAGGGTTAGTTCCCGTAAACCCTGATTCGGGCGTAAATTGAAAATAAATGCAAACGATTTAATTAATTACTGGTCTTGCGACCTAATTAATTAAATCGGGGTCAGCAAGTTAAACCGGAAGCAAAAATAATTTTTTATGAATTTTTGGAGTTTAAGTAAAATAAATATGAATTTTTAGAGGTTTTTTAATAATTCAAATCATTTAAATTCATTTATTTGCAAATAAAATTATATATAAAACAACTATATAATATGTGTTAAAATGTGTTTTATAAAGTTTTTATATATTTTATATGTAGTTTATATATAAAATAAGTTAATTTAAAAAAAACATATATATCCATATAAAAAACAAAAAAATAAAAGGCTACGTAATTAAAATTAAAAAAATTTGAGAAATTCTTAACTTTCGATCCAGTGTTGCGCCTACATGAAGTTCATGGTGCGCCTGCAGCCTTGGGCACGTTGGATCAATCTGGAGATGGAATGGATGGCCTGGATGACGAGGGAGCATTGTACCACGTGTGTCTTAATGCGCCAGATTCTTGAAGTTTGAAATATCCTCGCGCGCGCTTTTGGGCCAACCAGATGATGACACGCAGTCATCTTCTTCCCCCCAACCGTCGTTTTAGCCCTGGTTCAAGCTTTTACCGACGGAAGTCTCCGTAGCCATAGCCCTGTGTGTTACGAATGCAAGCAAACAGACATAGAAATTCTTCGCGAGGTCACCCATGGATTCGTCAGGGCCTCACGAATACGAACATAGCTTCAATTTGGCTTAAAGGTTCCTGTAACAAGAAACCCTAAAACGAAACCCTAATCTCCTACCAATGGCATACCTCAATACAGTCACGCATTCATCTAATAAATTATCCAGAATCACTCTATGCATCATAACAAATCATAATATGCATCCGAATCATGTTTATATGCGATGAATTATGCAATACGAGTCAAGAAAATTCACGACAAACCTGGCCTTAATGGAGATAGTTCTGGGGTTGCTGATGCCGTATGACTGTTCAAACACCTTCAATAATCCTCAGGGAGTGAGTAACGATGCTCAGAACGGGTTGAATTGCTCTCAATCCTCAAAATCGAAGTTGCTCCTTCTTGAAACTTTTTGAATGGCACTAGGGTTCTTTCTCTGCAGATTTTCGTCCCCCTGGCATCTGAATGGTTTATGTATATATATTGGTTGATTTTAGGTTAACAATTGTGGAGAAAATCCAATTGAATCAAAGATTGCCATTAGAGAAAATTTGATTGAAAATTTCTTTCTTAAAGTTTCCAATTTTGGCCTAAACTCAATATTTTTCTTCACAAATTGCCTTGCACGAATTTTTAAATGAAAATTGGAATATCTTGGTGATTAATGATGATTGAATTTTGAAGAGAAAACCAATCTTCCCAACTTTTCATTTAATTGATTAAATATATGATTTTAAATGAATAAAAATTCAAATAAAATCAAATATTTATCATATTTTCGTGGCAAATAGATTTTGGGCTCTAAATGAATTATGGATCAAGATTGAATCAAAGTTACTTAGGCCCATTTGCAAAAATATTTGGATTTCTTCACATTTTTCCCTCCAAAATGGCTCAACTTTGACAAGGCCTATCTCCCTCAATTTTTGAGGTATGGAGGTGTTCTAAGACATTCTGGAAACCTTAGAGAGTCCTCTAACTAGTGTCTTTGGTCTCGTATCAAAATCATTTTCCATTCTCATTTTATGACCTTTTGAAAAAAGTGTCTTTTTGTGGACTTTTTGGAAAGGACCTATAATGTATGAAGCCATATCTCTTAAACCATTGACCTATGGGCTCTGATTCTTGGACCATTGGATAGAGGAATGAATTCCCTTCAAAATGAGCTTTGGTGGGAATTTTTCTGATGAAGTATGAATATTTGGTGAATTTTCAAAGTTTGGTTGACTTTTTCAGTTCATGTCTAAAATAGTAACTTTTGACTTTTGACTTTTCTGATCTTTCTTTGCATCATCATGATCAACTCTTGATCAAATGATGATTTTAGGGTTATGAGAATATTGTTGACCAAATATCTTGAGCTTTGACTGTATATTGACTTGAAATGACTGTTTTGCCCTTGAGAGTCGATTGTCGACCTAATCAGGATTTGAGGGACTCAATTTGCTCTGTTTGACTTGAAACTTTATATGGATATACTTTGGGATGTTGATGAACCTATGGAACCACCTTGAGCCATTGATTCAATGATTTTCCATTGAATTAATCAAACCCTAGTTCAGAGCTTTTGTATAGGAGAGTGTGTTGTGGAGCTTTGTCTTTTGATTTGATTTTATGCATGAGAAATAGTATGGGCAAATTTTGGGGTATGACACAAAGTCTCACACTGAAGAAGAGCACTTGGTTCATTTGCAGAAATTGTTTGAAAGGCTTCGGGAATTCAGACTGAGGTTGAATCCAAACAAATGCACTTTCGGAGTGCGATCCGGAAAGTTATTGGGCTTTGTTGTCAGTGGAAAAGGTATTGAGGTTGATCCTGCAAAAATAAAAGCTATACAAGAGATGCCTGAGCCGAGAACAGAAAAAGAGGTTCGTGGTTTCTTAGGGAGATTGAACTACATTGCTAGATTCATCTCTCATCTTACGGCCACTTGTGAACCAATATTCAAATTACTAAGAAAAGATCAGACGGCCAGGTGGAATAATGATTGTCAAAAAGCATTTGAAAAAGTGAAAGAGTATCTGCAGGAACCTCCGATACTAATGCCTCCAGTTCCAGGAAGGCCTTTGATTATGTACCTCACAGTTCTTGAAAATTCAATGGGATGTGTGCTGGGTCAACATGACGATTCTGGCCGAAAAGAGCATGCAATATACTACCTTAGCAAAAAGTTTACCGACTGTGAATCCCGATACTCACTGCTCGAGAAAACTTGTTGTGCTTTGGTGTGGGCTGCTCGCCGGCTGAGGCAGTATATGTTGGTTCACACCACTTTATTGATTTCCAAGATGGATCCTATCAAATATGTTTTTGAGAAGCCCGCTCTTTCCGGAAGAGTAGCTAGGTGGCAAATGATCTTGACTGAATATGATATCCAGTATACTACCCAGAAAGCCATCAAAGGTAGTGTATTGGCGGATTATCTCGCGCATCAGCCGGTCGAAGATTATGAACCGATGAAGTTTGAATTTCCCGATGAGGATGTCCTGTATATCAGAGATTGTAACATTCCTGGACCAGAGGAAGGACCCGAACCAGGATCGCGATGGACGCTCGTGTTCGATGGTGCCTCTAATGCACTCGGGAATGGTGTTGGAGCTGTAATTACTTCTCCATCAGGTTTTCATATTCCGTTTACAGCCAGAATCTGTTTTGATTGCACTAATAATATGGCTGAGTATGAAGCTTGCATCTATGGTATCGAAGCTGCGATTGATTTGCGAATCAAGTACTTGAAGGTTTATGGGGATTCCAATCTTGTCATTAGTCAGATCAATGGAGATTGTGAAACTCGCCATCAGAATCTGATTCCATACAGGGAGCATGTGATGAGACTCATTCCATACTTTGATGAGATCACATTCGAGCATATTTCTAGAGAAGAGAATAATCTTGCTGATGCTCTCGCTACTTTGGCTTCCATGTTCAAAGTGAAATGGGCCAATGAAGCGCCTAATATCACCATTAACAGGTTAGATGAACCTGCATTTTGCTTTGAGGCTGATGTTGAGTTGGATGGTAATCCCTGGTACCATGATATCAAAAAGTTCCTCGAAACTCAAGAGTATCCTCCCGAAGCGTCGGTGACTGATAAGAAGTTTCTGAGAAGATTTGCAGCTAAGTTCTACCTTAATGGTGGTGTATTGTACAAAAGGCATCATGACGGTGTGTTGCTCCGATGTGTTGTTAAGGAAGAAGCTTCAAAAATCATAGAGGAAATGCACGAAGGCGAGTTTGGTACCCATTCTAGTGGGTATACGATGGCTAAGAAGATC
Source organism: Vicia villosa (assembly GCF_029867415.1). Lineage (NCBI taxonomy): Eukaryota > Viridiplantae > Streptophyta > Magnoliopsida > Fabales > Fabaceae > Vicia > Vicia villosa. Next base: position 52,519,459 of record NC_081186.1, read on the forward strand.
TTGAGGGCTGGTTACTATTGGTCCACTATGGAAACTGATTGTCATAACCATGTCAGAATTTGTCACAAGTGCCAGATCTATGCTGATAAAGTGCACGTGCCGCCTGTGCCTTTGAATGTTTTGACTTCTCCGTGGCCTTTTGCAATGTGGGGCATTGATATGATTGGAGAGATTAAACCTACTGCTTCTAATGGGCATCGCTTCATTTTGGTTGCCATCGATTACTTCACCAAGTGGGTTGAAGCCGCATCTTATGCGAATGTTACCAAGCAAGTGATTACTCGCTTTATCAAGCACAACATAATCTGTCGTTACGGGATTCCTGAAAAGATCATTACGGATAATGGATCGAATCTTAATAACAAGTTGATGAAGGAGCTTTGTGAGTCCTTCAAGATTAAGCATCACAATTCTTCTCCGTATTGTTCAAAGATGAATGGCGCTGTTGAAGCGGCCAATAAGAACATTAAGAAGATTGTGCAGAAGATGGTAGTGACCTACCGAGATTGGCACGAGATGCTACCTTTTGCGTTGCATGGTTATCGTACCTCTGTGCGTACATCGACTGGGGCAACTCCTTTCTCGCTTGTTTATGGTATGGAAGCAGTACTTCCTGTTGAAGTTGAGATCCCTTCCCTGAGGATTATGAAAGACGTCGAGCTTGACGAGTCAGAATGGGTACAGAATCGAATGGATCAGTTGAACCTCATTGATGAGAAGCGTTTGGCAGCTATTGGTCATGGTCAGGTGTACCAAAGGAATATGAGAAAAGCTTTTGACAAGCGGGTGCGACCCCAAGGCTACAAACCAGGTAATCTGGTGCTCAAAAGAATCATCCTTCCTCAAGGTGATCCTCGAGGCAAGTGGACTCCGACGTATGAAGGCCCCTTTGTTGTGCAGAAAGTGTTCTCTGGCGGTGCCATGATGCTTGCAACAATGGATGGCGAGAACTTTCCGCACCCTGTGAACGCGGATGTAGTCAAAAAATACTTCGCATAGACCTGATAAAAAAAAAGAAAAAGAAAAGGAAAAAGAAAAAAAGAAAAAAAGAAAAAAAGAAAAGAAAAGAAAATGAATCAGGCAAAAGAATGAAAAGAAACGAATATACCCGCTAAGTTGAAAACCCGAAAGGGCGACTTAGGCAAAAAAGGGACAAAAGCGAATGACTACATCTTGCATGCCACCTTGGCAATCACTCTTCATACATGCTTAGGGCTCCCGACCGAGGGATAAGCAAGACTCCGTGTTCTTGAGTTTGCACCTGGCAGCTCAAATCCCTAAAGCATTCACAAATTCCAATCACTTTGTTTAGGGTTCCTGACCGAGGGATAAACAAGACTCCGTGTTCTTGAGTTGGCACCTGGCAGCTCAAATCCCTAAAGGCTCTCATAAACCCCGTCGGGTCCACAAGTTTGGTGACATTATCAGATCGGGCAGTGATCAATCCTAATGAGTACGGTCTTCCAATGCAAGGAGATGAGAACGTCAAGGTTATAAAAGTGGTAGCGGGATCGAAACCAATGGATATCCGTTTCACATTGCCATTTCTCTTGTACTCAATAAATGCGTGGTTACCTCTTACTAGGAACTACTTCTGGAATGTGTTTGCTCTTTTATGAGCATCCCTTTTGCAATTAATAAAAATCTCTTTATCTTAAACAACTGTTTTCTTTTACTGTTTTGTTTGCATAAAACGTCCTGAGTTTGTGTTAAACTTTGCATATGAAAACTGCATTGCTTTTACAATACATGATTAGAAATGATAAAATCTTTGAAATTACTTCAAAGTCTTGTGTGACCAGGATGGCAGGCCAAGATGTCATGCTACATCCTGGGGCATTTTTCACTTGTTTGTCTCGCAGGTACGTCCTTGCAAGCGCTTCGCAGCAGCATATTGACAGACATAGCTATGAGAGATTCTCAATCCCCAGCCGAGTGCATCCTAATGAGAGATTCTCATTCCCCAGCTGAGTATATCTGGATGAGACTTTATTTGTTCCAAGATTCTCATATCCTCATCAAAGCACATCTTATTGCATTCTCTATGCTCCAGAAGTCTTATTCCCCGGTGGAATGCCTTCTCCCCAGTTGAGTCATGATTGGATGGTATCTGATTCCCCGGCAAGCTCTTAATGTGGTTCCTTGCCCGAGTTCCTCATCCTCCCCAGTAAAGTGTTTCTCTCCCCAACAGATTGACCTGTTTTCCCCAGGAGAGTCATCTTGTTCCCCAGTGGAATTGCCTTAACAAAAGGTTCTTATGCTAAGTTCATTATCCCCAGCGGATCTCTCATACCCCTAGCAGATTGCTGTGCAGAAGCATCCATCTTCCCTACTGAGTTTCTTTCCTCAGCAAAGATTCACATGCATCCTCAGCAGAATCTGTTTTCCTTCAAGGATTTCCCCAGCTGAATGCGTCCTATACAAGGAAGTTGGTCACTTCCCCATCAGAGTTGTCTTCATGACTTGCCCTTATCTCCACATCCCCAGTATGTCGAGATTTTGCTTCTCCAGTGAAGTTTCCAGGGTATTCCCCAAGTATTCAAGTGGGATGTTCTTATCCCCAAACAGGAGTTATTCCTCAAACAGAGCTCGCATCCAAATTTGATCATCTCCAGCAGATTTCTGATCCATCTTTGCCAGCTCGCAGTTTGTGACCCCTGGTCACTCATCTTGTCCTCCCCGCAGAGTTCCGTACTCTCTCCCCAGGACTTCTTCAGCAATTCAATGCTCATCCGTTGCCTCCCTAAGCAACGTTCGAATCATGCATCATTTGCATTGCATTCTCAAAAAGCGTATAGCGTCTTCCTTCTCGGAAACGTTATTCCATGCACATTCATACATGCATCATGCATAAATCATATCATATTTGTTTCTTTCTGCAGGAAAGTTATCAAGATACAAATGCCTCCTAGAGAGCAATATTCGCCTAGTCATCATAGGCGCTTATCCTGATGTTTTGAATCAGAAGAGGATTGTTCTACTTATTTTCTGGCGTAGCTCAGATCAGTTCAAAGACATTCCTATTCCCGATGCCCCCAGATCGGTGGAAGATATTTGTTCCTATCCTGATATCCAGCTCAGTTGAAGGAACCGCCTCCGGATCTCTATAGATCTTCCGAAGGAGCAAGCCCTCTGATACATTAGATCAGTTGGAAATATCTACTCCCTGACGATTTAGTTCGTTCAGAAGAAGAAACTCGTTTGCCCAGTCCTGATGCCTAACCATCAGTTGAGGACGTTTTCTTTACCCGGCGTACACAGTTCGGAAGAAACATCCGTTCCTATCCTAATATCCAGTTTCAGATTAGTTGAAGGAACCGCCTTCGGATCCCCGTGATCTTACTAAGGAGCAAGCCACTGATATCATCAGATCAGATGGAGATGTTTGCCTGATCGACTTTGTCTTTCAGATGAAGATTGTCCTACTTATTTTCTGGCATCATGTCCAGATCAGTTTAAAGGAATTCTTTCCCCGGCGTACACAGTTCGGAAGAGATATTGTTCCTATCCTGATTCCCAGTTCAGTTGAAGGAGCCGCCTCTGGATCCCCGTGGTCTTACGAAGGAGCTAGCCGCTAATTCCCAGATTAGTAGGAATATCTACCTGATGATTTAATTGCATCAGAAGAGATGTCTGCCCAGATTCCCAGATCATGATTCCCAGATCAGAGATACCTATTACCCGTTGATGCCCAGATCAACCGGCGTTTCTCCTTCGATTCCCAGATCGATTTAAGACATCTATCGCGATGCATGTTCGGAGACATTTGCTACGGCTGATACCCAAATCAGTTGAGATGTTCCTTCTCTTGATGCCCAGATCATTTGAAGCGTTTCCCCTGCCTGTGGGTGCCCGTTCCTTCTTATCACAAGTTGGAGCATATTTATAATCCGGATCAATCGAAGTTTTTTCTCCTCGCCTGCGGGGTGGTACATTCCTTCTTATTGCAAGTTGGAATCTTCTATTGATCAAGAGTGCAAATTTTCGAGTTCATTCTGGTATTCAATCTCCTTCCACCTCAACGGTTCGAAACTTTCGTTTCTCACTCGTCAGGTTCAAGAAGTTTGAATAGGGGCAGCTGTTGCACCCCTAAATTTGCCCTCTTTATTGGAGCTATAATTTAATAATGACCTTTATTTCGTCATTAAAAAATCGAAGAAAATCAATAAAGAGTTCTCGTGGTTTTAAGAAGATACGGTGTGAAAAATGGTTTAAACAGTGGAAATACGAGAAAATTCGTAAGTCATATTTGGAAGGTGATATGAGCTAAGTTCCCGCGTTGTCTTGACTGTTTTGACGATATCTACAACTTTCGTGTTTGGCTCGGAAGCCAATTCTTTGAGGAAGGTTGCCAGATTTGCAAATTACTTGGGATTTCATAGTGAAAAACAATGCTGAATGTAGGGTTTCGGACCTCGGAAAATTCATATCTCCTAATCCGCTCGTCGGATTCACTTGAAAATTTAACTGGAGCTCCGTACCATCATTACCAAGATTTCATATGTTTGGATTGAAGGCCACTTATGCACGGAAAACTCCCAGAATTTTAAAAATCGTCGCGTTGTTTCGGTAAAAAGTGTGTTTTCAAGTATGTCGAGCCGAGTTTGAAAATTCATAACTTCTTCGATTTTTATCGTATGAAGTCCATTCCGGCGGCATTTTCGCGGAAATTTCGTTAGCTTCGATTCTTCGTCACACATGCTTGTTCAGATTTTGAGCCGAAGATAGGGTTTCATCGAGTTCTTTGAGCGGTATTCACAAAATTCTGCACAGTCGCACCAGATGAATTGGCGTTTCTCGTCATTCAAACGCGCGTATTTTCTTCATCGCTTATCGGATTGAGATGATTCTCGCGGCGACGAGTCAAGAATTTGGTCATCTTCACAATGGTATTTGTTTCATTTCGGAATTCAGAGCCGAACCGAGTTTCCTTAAAAACGAGCCAAAATGAGACGCACCGAGGGCAATTTGGACATTTCGCGTTGACAATATATAAACATTTTGCTCTTCACAAATCAAGGGGAGGACTCTCATAATTTCAATTCACCAATTCTCTTCACAAACACTTTTTCTCAATTCTCTCTCAATTTTCATAGATCAAAACCACAAATCACATAAAACTTTCATCAAGATTCATCAATCTTCATCAAGATCAAGAACATGGATTGAAGAATCAAGATCGAAGTTCGAATTTCTCTTCCTCTCTCCACATAGATTTTCGCGCCACTCTCTCTCTCCCTCCGGATTTTGTTCGAGTTCGTGTCGCGTTCGTGTCGTGTTCGCGTTCGCATCGTGTTCGTGTTCGCACTTCGGTTAGATCTTCATTCGGTAAGCTTTCGAATCTTGAACTAAGTGCTTAATTGTTGATTAATATGTGAATTCGGATCTAGATCTACCTCTTGTTCTTGATTGATTGATAATTGATGATGATTGATTGGTGAATTTGTTCATATTTTGTTCGAATGTGTCGTGTTCATGTGAATTGTGTTTGGATTTTATGTTGATTGCATATAATTGTTGCTCGTTGATGATGAATTGTGATATTCGTGTTCGAATTCGTGATTATTGGATGATGTTGTGTGCTTAATTGTTGATGTTCATGTATGTTACTTGTGTCGCACTCAAAGTGTTTGCACAAATGCATGTGTAGTGCTTTTGCTTAATATTTGCCTTGCTTGACGCGTCGCACTTAGCATGTTTATTGATATGTGACTCACTTGATTCGCGGATTTATGTATAGCATGAATTTTCAATGTTTGTTTGCTCTAATTTCAAGTTGGAACGGTTTTGGATTGAGTGCGAATGGCTCCGGAGCCTTAAAAATGCATAAAAACCTGTTTTGCTACGCCAGGAACCGGGTTGTCCCAGGCGGGAACCGGTTCCCACTCAATCCAAAATTGCTGGTTCTCTGTGTTTTTGTACCAGGAACCGGGTTGTCCCTAGGTGGGAACCGGTTCCTGCGTTGTTTTGACTCTCTGGTTTTTGCACCAGGAACCGGGTTGTCCCTAGGTGGGAACCGGTTCCCAGCTGTTTGAAATTTGCATGGTTCTGTGTTTTTGTACCAGGAACCGGGTTGTCCCTAAGTGGGAACCGGTTCCCAGTTTTCGGAAATTTTGACTCTCTGTGTTTTTGTACCAGGAACCGGGTTGTCCCTAGGTGGGAACCGGTCCCCAGTTTTCTGAAATGTTGCTTCTCTGGTTTTTTATATGGGGAACCGGGTTGTCCTATGCAGGAACCGGTTCCTGAGTGCAATTTTTGTGTTTTCTTTTCTAACTTCAATCTTACATAACTTTTTACTCGTAGCTCCGATTTGCACGTTCTTTATATCGTCGGAAAGCTTATGAGGTGTACTATCTTGCTAGATGCTTTGTTTTCATTAATTTGTAGATTATCCGTGTTTGATTTCTCTTTGATGTTTCATTATCCATTTCATGTTTACATTACTTGTTCGTTTCCTTTCGCTTTATAGTAATAACGCAATTCCGATTGCGGTGTTTGTTATCTCTAACTTGTGTGCTAGTGTGCAAGGCCTTTGGATAGTCACCGATCGACACTTGTTACTTGAGTGTTCCGTTTCATTTGCGGAACACAATCCTATTCATTCGTATCGTGTTCTCATCTGGGAGACACGATCCCTTTTGCTTTATATCTGCTTGTTTGGTTTGCTCGTTCCTCTTGCAGGTGTATTGTGATCATGCTTGATGCATACGTTGGTCGTTGTGTGCTTTTGTGGCTAATCGGTATGCTGACCATTTGCTTTTGCTTTGCTAGCTCGCTTGCGGGATTCTACTTTCTTCGCTTTGCTTCGCCTTAGTTTACGGATCATCATCCGTTTGGTATTGATCCCGTTTCATTTTATTTCTCTTGCACTTTATCACTTTCTCGCATCATCCTTTAACATGAGAAGTAGGACCTAGACATGCATCTGGCCAAGTCCTCGAAAGAGGCTCTGTTTTTGTTGGTATGTTTATATTTGTGCTTTGCGGCAGGGAGTCACGGTGTAATAAGTCCTAAATGGCACTCCATTAAGTCCTCATTGAAGGCACGCGGGAAGGGTTCGCAATCAACCCCCGCCTAGTTTCATCGAGTCCGTTTGGTATGCGCACGCTTCGCGTTGCTCGCTTCTGAACCTGCACAAGATCTTGTTATCGAGTATGTCAGGAAAAGGGTTCATGTAGCCGGACCCCCGCCTTTCCTATAGTTCGCGTCGCTCGACGTTGACGCTCGGTGTACGCACGCACCGTTTTCCTTTACGATCTGTGACGGCTTGGTTGCTGAGAGGGGTCCGCCCTCTTGTCTATGGCCCGATCATTTTCGCGAGGTCTAATTCTTGGTTGACTTGGGTTGAGCTGCTCCCCTTGGCTATGGCGGGACCGCTTTTCTACCATTCGGTCAGTACCGATGGTTTGTTTGCTTTACGAGCGGATGCTCGTTTGTGTGCTATACTTGTGTGCTTTCCCTTTTCCCTCGTAGGTTGTTAGTTTAGTTTAGACTTGTACCCTTTATATGATAACATTAGGTAGCAAGCTTCACCCCCCCCCCCCTTAGCTTAGGTTTTCCTCATGCATCTTTTAAAACACAAACCACACTCTTTGATTTTCTTTTCTTAAGAGCTTGTTATTTCCGCTCCATTCCCAAGCATAAGCCTCCAAAGGTCGAGCAGCGGAGTGTGAATATAACTCGTTCACCTAAAAAACACAAAACAAACAAAAATTAGTTAGCCGAGCTACGGTAGCTCTGATTCCGCAAAACGGATACGTAGGCAGCGGGGTAGGGCCCGTGCGAGCATAATCCTTTCTTTTCCCTACATTATGCATTCATTTTAGTCCAGATTAGCGTAGATTTGTTACACACCCATAGATATAGACACTAGCATGGATACCATCGAGTACGATGGGCGTGAGGGGTGCTAGTACCTTCCCCTCGTGTAACCGACTCCCTTACCCTTTTTCTCTGGTCGTGAGACCGTTGTTTTGTTTTGTGGTTTGCTGGCATTCCCTTCCTTTTCAGGATAAATATGTTAGTGGCGACTCTGTTAATTTTCGCGGGTAGCGACAGATTCGCATCTCTATTTGTTAATGTTTTAATGTTGAAAGAGAAAAAGAAGAAGAAAACTAGCCTAAAATGAATAACTAGCTTAATGTTATGAAGGGAACTTCTAAGTCCTAATGTTGTCATGGTTTCTACCTAAAGTTAGGAATTAAAGAGACATGAAAATAAAGTCACAATTAGAAGTCATAAGTAAGATACATGAGCAAAATTGAGAATGATATAATGGTACCAAATTATACACAAGCATGAAGCAACAAGCCAAAAATATAGTACAAAATTGGCCTAAAAATACTACTATTTTTATATTGATTTTAATGAGAGGAATTGAGTTCTAATCAAGTAAAAGACTAAAGCAAATGACCTAAAACTAATATTTTTAGTGATCATTTTTCTATGTCAAAATTGTGTATTAAAGGTCTAAAATGATGGTAGAAAATTAGTATTTTTATTGTAAAAAAAATCTAATTAGAACATGAATTTAATCAATTAAAATAAAAGGAAACAGGGGGTGTCAAACTAAAATTAGGGGCAAAGAGCAAGCTGGGCGCATGGCCCAGATGATGGCCCAGAATAGATTATTGTCATTCATTCAGACTGCCAAAAAAGGGTGTAACGGGCTTAATGGAGGGTGTGAGCAGTAATTTCGTGACAGGCCCAAAGACAGTTTGTTTTTTGGTATTCAGAGTTTTATGACAAAAAGATGACGATGGGCCCAGGGGGTTGACGAATAGCAGTTTAGTGAAGGCCCAGAAGAGTATTGTTTTTGATCCATATTATTATTATCAGATTTTTATTGCTTCAATTAACAAAATAAAGAATAAAAATAAAATAAAAAAACAGAAGAGGAATTTTAGGGTTGTGTGGCATTGCGCCGTTCCTAATTCCTCACGTTCATCTCTCACACTAGCCTACGCCGGAAATCGCTCCGCCGTGCCGGAGACGGCGGAGCCCGACCGAAAGCAGTAAACGAAGCCTCTATCTTCACTTATTTCGCCTCCCACTCTCATCTATGACCTTAATTTCCTCGTAACCTCGCTCTATCTCCCTAATCTGAATGGATCGCAAACCCTAAATCCGAAGAGAAAACCAAATAAACACCAATAGCTACAAATCCTAAATCAAGATCATGGGGGAAAACTCGGAGATGCTCATACCACACCACAACATCAAGAACAGCAAGAGATGAAGAAGGAGGAGTCGATTCGAAGACTTACCTGGATGACGAAGATGGCGACAATCGTTGAGGAAAACCGGAGGAGAGAATCCAAAGCTCTTCAGTGTGCGAAATGAACGCAGTTGATGAACTTGGAAAATTCTTCAGGTGATTCTTTAGATTTCCACACCTTCTCTTTGTTCTTGCTTGCGATATCTTCTTCTTCTACTATTCTTTTTCTGGATTTCTGCGTTTTCGTGATTGTCGTTGTTGAGAGTGCGTGAGATTATTGTAGTTGTAGAGCGTTTGAGTGTTGAAAGATGGAAGCTAAGCTCATTCCATTAAAGCTTCAATGAGAAGCTTTAATGGAGGTTGACAGTGAGAGCTTTGAGTATGGGTGAAGAATGTGATTGAAGGTGAACGGATGAAGATGAATCTCTGTGAACAATGGTGAAGAGGTGGTGGAGAGGAATGGAAGCCGAACCTCATAATCGTGGAGGTGATGAGAATATATAGAGGTTGAGAGTGAAATTCAGTTGAGGGAGGAGATTTTGAGCCATTGGATTAGAGGGAGTTAGTTATGAGATTAAGGGTGAGGATTGAGTTAAGTGGAGAGGTTAGTTATATTCTGTTATAGGTGTTGGAAGTTGGTTAGAGGAAGTTAATTAGCTGTTAAATTAGTTAAGAATTCTGTTGAGAATTTGTGCTCAGTTGGGAATTGGTTATAGTTGTCTTTTTCAGCTACTGACAGTTAGTAAAGTATATGGATTGATTAGTTAGAAAACTGTTATAAGGCTGAGAGTTAATCGTTTGACTTTGTATTGTATGGCTGATATGCTGAATGTAGTAAATGGGGTTTAAATCATGAACTGAACTGAATTGTGGGCTTCAAAATATATTAGTAAAAGTCTGAAATTGGAACTTCAATATCTATAAACAAAACTGTTAGATTAATAATTAGGAGACCTGGAAGTTAGCAAGTTTGAAAATTCTGTTAGCGACAAGATATGAGTTTATGTATAGGAGCCGAGTTTGAGGCAAACTGAATCCGAATAAATTTTCTTGTTATGCAGGGCGGATAGCTACGTGTTAAATGGTGGACTGTCTTGAATGCATCTCTTCACTGTGTTACCCGTTTGTGTTTGTGACTCCACTTAACTCCTTTGAATCGTGACATGTTCAGCATATGTTTTCTTAATCTACATACTATGCCTTATATTGTGCCTCGTTTTTTTTTCTTTTACAAGCTGTTCATGATGTGATTATGCAGGCTTGATGCAAGGAGTTTAGCATGAGGACCTATTGGCAAATGATGAAAATGGAATGGAATTGTATTGGTTTTGAATATGATTGTGTGCATGCTGTAGTAAATTAGTTTATGTAGATTCTGGTGCCTTTCGCGTTATGACGAACAATGGTGTTAGTTAACTCTGTGTTGTTCTTTTTTTTTTTGTTTGACTTGATTTGCTCTTGGCTGTAATACCGAATCGATTTTGAATGACAGCTCTTTATTCTCTTTAATGTAGGCCTGGCAGACTTGGTGTGTTGAATGGCAGGGCATAACTTATATATGCAGGTTTGGAATTGTTGTTACAATATGATGCAGGATTCTCTACTTGAGAGCTAACAGAGCCCATGGAAGTAAATTTGGATATTTGTGCCTGTACAACGGAGTTTATAGACCATATGCTTAGAAGTACTCATGTGATGTATCATTTCTTTTTTTCTTCGAAATTGTAGAAACAGTAGAGTAGGATTGGGAGTGTTTTTATGAGATCCTTTTTTGCAGTTTGGTTCTTTGTAATGGATATTGGACTCTTTGAAATGAACTCGGGCTTTTTGTGTAATTATTTTCTCTTTGGTTTCCCTTCTTGCAACATGAATAAATCTTGGATAAATGGGCTTTAAGCTTCACCCTTGAACTTGAGATAATCACCATACGGGCTAGAGATATAAGAACTACTTGACATCTTTGAATAAAAACATACTTTGGATCCTTGAATAATGATAACCTTGAATAATGCCTAAACCACGATCTCTTGTATGTGAAGAAATCCAACCAATCAATTTACTCCTTTGTGAGCTTAAACCAATAGTCTCTAAATAAAATCCTTTACATCTAAGATCCTTAATCTCATTTTCAAATTATTGATGAATGTATGATTTTTATTGATGGCCTAATATGCGAATGATTCTAAAGCAATAGCCAGTTAGAAATAAAATTATATGGGCAAATTTTGGGGTGCAACAACCCCCTAACTTGAAATTCTCCTTCTTTCTAACTTTGTATTTTTCAAGTCATTTTGAGTTCTATCAATTCTGGATGTCAACCAAGGTTCAAACAAATTCTAAATATCATTTAGAAGCTGTTAATCACTTCCACCACTTCCCAAACCACTCCTAGCCAAAAATCACTCTCAAACCTCCATTAAAGAGCCATTTAGTGCCTTAACCTTCCAAAACTCAAACCAAACATAAACCTATCAAACTATCACTTCAGATAGCTTCTATACATCAAATAGAAACTATCCAAACACTCACTTAAGGCCTGTAACCACATAATTACTAACTTCCATTTTTACACACCTTACTTGCATTTGAAGTTGTGTTGAGTCATACCGACCATTTCCACTCAAACCAACTATCCAAACACCTTGCATATCACTCATACAAGCTACCCAAAACATAAAATCACTTCTGTAACACTCCCATTACCAATCACCATTGTCACTTGAGCAGCTTGAAGGTGGTATCGGGTTTGAAGTTCAAAGCACTTTCAATCCATTCTAAGAAAGCTATGTGGATCATCACAACACATCGGCAACACCTCTAAGTAAGGATTCGACCCCCACTTTTAGAGGTAAAATTTCTAAGCTCAAACTCACTGAAAGAGGTATCATTTTGATTTAAACTCAATACCATTGTGTTTAGAATTTTCTAAGGATTAAAATCCCTTTGGTTTCATCCATTTATTCAAAATGTAGACCATTTAATTTGATTTTGAAAAATTAGGGTTCATAACTAATTTTCAAAAATTCATGAGTTTTGATTTGAATTAATGTTTGATGATTATATGGCTGAGTTTGTGGCTTGATGCTGATCACATTGATGTTTTATTTTGTGGAAATTGATTAAGTTTTGATGAAGTTTGAATTTGGTGCCATTGTTAACATTGTTGTTGTTCTTGCGTTGCTGAGTTGAAGAAGATAAATGGGAAAATTATTTTAGTTTATTTTAAGTTTAATGGTAGGCGTGTTTTAAATTGAGTTGGTAATGTGTGTGTGTTTGCAGCGTGCCCAAGGTCTGGGGTTCAAATCCCCCTCGCCCCAAACCTTTTTGTGAATTGTTTTGAATTTTACACTTTCAACTAAGTTTCACATATAATGATCTGTTTGCGCCTTATGATCAACGCAACTACCTGGCCCAGTGGACAAGGTTTTGAGTTCCAATATGAAGGGCATGGGTTCAAACCCCATCAGCAACAAAACCTTATATTTTTAGTACTTGTTTATTTTGATTTTTATTAAACTTTGAAAATTCACCAAAAATAGTAAAATTAATCTTTTTGACTTCAAATTTTTTGTACTATTTGTTTATGTTGCCTATTTTATTATCATGATTAAAAAATCTAAAAATATTTATTATTTTATCATTTAAAAATTAAATCGAAAATAGGTCTTTTATGTGTTAAAAATCAACAAAAAATCATTTCCTTTTGAATGTTTTCTTCAAATCAATCTTGTATATTTTTGTGAATATATTTTAAGGTTAGTATAATATGTCCTTGACTTTCTTATGTGCCCTTAGACCAATTATCTTTTAGAATTTGGTATTTAATCACTTAAAAATTAATTAGGTTTAGGTGTTGATTTCAAAACCCTAATTTCAAAATCCTAATTCAAAAAATATTTTGATCTTTGTTAAATGTGAACTTGTTTAGCTTGATCATCATCTTTTGTACTTGTACATATACTTGTTGATTTCCATCCTTGTGTTTTTTGTACTTGTATCCATTATATTATCTTTGTATATATCTTACTTATCTAACCATATGCATGAGTTTCATATTCATCGTCCATCATATTCATTCATGAATTAATCCAAAGGTATTAAACATCCTTGTCCATTATCATTGATGATTATCATAGTTACTTGTTTGTCTTTTGTGACACATGTTATCACACACACACACACACACACACACACACACACACACACACACACACACACACACACACACACACACACACACACTTGATGTATCCATGATTGATTACTTAAGTTGTTGTTGAAAATCCAAAGGAATGGGAATGGTAGTGACTAAAATTGTCAAGGTACTCAAACTCTTTTCCAAATTTCTTTTACTTTATGCTTAGTATAGTTAAAGCTTTGCACTTGTTTTAAAAATTGTTTTATATTGTTAAAGTTCAACCTTTTTAAACTCCACCCTTGGTTTTGTAATGTTAAAGCTCAACCAACCTTTTTTTAAAACCTTGGTACTAAGAGGATAATTATTCCCGATGAAACTACTCTTAGTCCATTGACCTTGTATTGTTAAAGCTTGATCCCTTTTTATTAAACTCGTTAAGTATTGTTAAAGCTTAACATTTTAAAAAAAACCCGTTGAGTATTGTTAAAGCTCAACACCCAAAAATATTTTGTCCACTTTGGCCCTTTTATTTTCCTTTTAAGGGGAACTACAAAAGCTCTGACTTCCTTTTTCTTTAAAAGGGGTGTGTAGGTCTAAGATGCGATGTCTTATCGAGCTCACTTTAAAAAACTTCTTTTCCCATCCCCACACTTTATTTAAACAAAATTACATATGCTTTTTCAAAACAAATGTACACAAAAACAATATTATTTTCAAAGAGGTTCCCATGGGATACCATGGATATGAGGGGTGCTTAAAATGTTCCCCTTGTATAACAAACCATCCGTACCCAAATCTCTGATAAGTTTATTAGTTTTGATTTTAAAAACTTTTGTGGGTTTTATTCGCTCTTTCTCCCATTCCTTTTGGAAACAATAAAGCGCGGTGGCGACTCTATTTAAAACAAATGAGCTAAGTCTTTCCCATGGCTTTAGTCTCACCAATTTCACCGCTACAGTATAGACCAAAACATGGCAGATTATGAGTGCAGAGCGACGAGTAGGCCGCATATCTGATTCTCCAACTTGAAAGAGCTTTATGAGAACCACTTGGTGGCGGCAGCAAATTCCGAGCAGGAGGGTGACGGGCTATTTATTGAGTATCACCGTGCCTGCGCTCTGCGGTGTTGGTTCATGTTCTTGGTAGGCACTGCACTCTTTGTGGACAAAAGTTAAACCTACTTCGACATGACGTATCTCTGATACTTTATCGATCTGACTACTTTTGACCAGTGGAACTGGGGGCAGCCACTCTGGTATAGAAAATGTGACATAAAGGGTATTTTGAGGTTTTCAACCGGGGTTTTCACCACAGGGGGTAGATAAAGAAATTTTCTTAATATATTATTCTTTTTATAATTCTAACTACATGTGGAAGAATACGGGAAGAGCATCAGTAACGTTAGTATAGGGTGACTTTATAACTTTGATTATTTAATTACTTTTAAATATTAATAAAATTGTATTAATTATTTATTGATCCATAAAAGTGGCTAAAGTAATAAAAGTTATGATTCATTAAAGTTATTGAAATCTGGTCCAAAAGAATACATGTTAAATGATTCACCAAGTGCGAGTAATGCTTTGATCACATGATCTAAGAAGAGTTAGTTACAAAGTGGTAAGGTTTGGGTGATTCTCAATCACCGAAACAATAAATTTACTCTCTCTCTCTCATTTTTCTTCTTCCCTCATTTATCTATTATATTATTTGTTTTTTCTTCCATAAATCGGCAAAATTACACTAAAGTTACTCCCGCCACAAAGTCTCCTAAGCCATTTCCCTTGCAACGGAGGATACTGAACGGTTTAGGTTTTACCTACAACCGTAGATATGTTATGATACAGCACTTAGTGTAACATACCTAAAACTAAGTAATTACAAAACAGTATATTGCTGAATGTTATACATTTCAGATCTTAGTAGGATCACTTGTTTCTTATGTAGATATTTGGTTGAGACAACCTCCATTCTCTTTGTTATTTATGATTTTGTCTTGTCTGTATGATATAGAATCTTTAAGTGGTTGAAATGAAAGATTGTTATTCCTAATGATTTTATGGAGTTTTTGTAGTCTTTTCTTTCTTTGAGAAGTAAGATTAAATATAAGGGTGATTATATTTTGATTTAGAACGCTATAGTCTGATCATTTAAAAAGTCCATAATCATGTCATTTTTAAAGGAGCCACAAAACCAACTAAAGAGGTGGAGGAGAAGGATTTATTTTTGTTGCACTTATAGTAGAAAGAATGTTTGCCTTGGATTGGAAGTAAGTTTTGCCTTTTGATTTTTTTTTATTCTCTTTTGATATGATCTGATTTGTTGATGGCGGATTGAGATATAACTGGTAACGTGGACATTGTTAGTAGCTTTTAGTTTTTTACTTGCTGGATCTTTTAATCAATAGTGTCTAATGAATTGTTTTTGTTGTCTAGTTTTCTTTTGTTGTACTTTTTAAGTTTTCTTTTAACAATTTTTGTTATTTGCAGTTGCAGCTTCCTATATTATATTTTAGTGATTATACCTTCAATTTTTATTATATTATTATTTGTCATAAAAAATGACCCACACGTATGTTTCTTTTTATAAGTAACTTTATATTTCACTCAAGAGGACTCTAACCTGAATACAAAATAAAGATCACACAATTTCGCACCAGTTTGATATATCAAAGAAAGTCAAGAGACGATTTATACCACTCATATAAATTATAAGGGTCATGCTAACGTGTGCCCTTATGGCACATGTTAAGGATACTATAAATAGAAAAAGTTAAATGTAATTAAATGCAATAAAGTCATATTTAAAATTTTGATACATTGAATTCACGCATTTCAAGAAAATATTTCTATAAATCTCTCATTAACTTGTGCTCTTGAAGCACATGTTAGCTTTTTCCCAAATTATAATCCAAGAAAGTCAAAGAGACGATTTATACCACTCATATAAATTATAATCCAATTTTAAATCTTAAACTTTAAACTCACACATATGTGAAGTCTGGAGTTACTAGTAAGCACGTTGATGGAGATCTCTCACCTAGGCAAAACAAAGTGATGAAAATTGAACAAAATTAGACTTTTTTTATTTTATTTTATAAGATGAATAAACTAGACTCTGTTTATATTTTTTTTTTGAAATCAAGAAATAATATAAAACCAAACGTTCAATTACAACACCGACACCAAAAAAGAAAATTACAAACCGATTGAAACTTAACTTAAGTAAAACAATGGGTTATTGCTAAACTCAAAGAAGTTATAATTGGAATGTGTAATTTTCCCAATAAACGACCACCTCCAAATTAAAGACTTGCAACTCCAAACAACATCCCTCGAGTTCCACGAACCTTGGTTAAAAACTATATCGTTCCTTCGTAACCACAGGCTCCACAAAATAGCAAGCCAAACAATACCGAGTTTCGCTACTTTGACTTTCTTAGACCGGCAAAAAGAACTCCAATAGACAAATCCCTCTTTAAAATCTAACCCGGGTTTA
Organism: Vicia villosa; assembly: GCF_029867415.1. NCBI lineage: Eukaryota > Viridiplantae > Streptophyta > Magnoliopsida > Fabales > Fabaceae > Vicia > Vicia villosa. The sequence continues at coordinate 52,536,312 of NC_081186.1, forward strand.
AACGGCCACCCGATCCAATCGGCCACCTCTCTCCAAACTATACCGGAATTTCGGCAAGAAATAAAAGAGTGACGAAGGGATTCAATAGAACCAGCACAAAAAACACACTCCAAATTCAAGGTGTTAGCGATAATACCTTTAAACAAGAGAGAATCCTTGGTTGGGACTTTGTTTAAAAAGCATCTCCATCCAAAAGCCTTTACCTTCAAAGGAGCATCAAGCTTCCAAACATCCACAAAAACCGAATCAAATCTATTCGCCGGGCCTAAAGGAACAAAAGAACTACACAAGAAAAGATAACAAGAAGCTACGGTATAGATACCATCCGAGAGGAGCTTCCACCGAACCGAATCCGCACGAGAAAAAGTAATGGGAGCCTCGCAAAGTAACAACCGCAGCCTGTCCAAGTCACTACTGCTGGCAGCAGCATTAACAGCAACTTCCGGTTGCACAGCAGTGGACACAGCCGCTCCATTATTATCAATTACACCAACAGCAGCAAAAACAGTACCGAAATTATTGGCAGCATAAATAACAGGATCCTGAGCATTTCCCCTGCGTTCTTCAATCACTCTAGCGGAAGAAGTTGCTATCGAAGAAGCACCCACTTGCGAGACATGGTTGACCGGAATCCCTAAATCACCCCAAGTCCATCTCCCGTCCACCCATCCACCCATGGCACCAATCGAAACATCTTGAAGCATAGACATGTTAAAAAGAGTCGGAAAAAGATCCTTTAAAATGCCTTTGTTCAACCAATGAGAATTCCAAAAAGATATATTGTGCCCGTCTCCAACCTGAAAAAGAAAATTGTTAGTATAAAAATTCTCCGGTAACTCCTTCCTCAAAGCTATTATATCCGCCCACCACACCGACTTAGACTTATCCTTCTTTGAAATCAAGAAATTGCCACCCAACCTAATGTTTGCGTCCTCGTACCTAGCTTTTAACATTCGATACCATATTTCATTTTTTGCACCAAAAATCCTCCAACTCCACTTCAATAGAAGAGCCTTATTAAAAATTTCCAATCTTCGAAACCCAAGGCCGCCTTTCTCCACCGGGAGACACAAATCATCCCACTTCACCCAATGCATTTTCCGTTTTTCTTCCGTCCCTCCCCACAAAAAATTACTTTGCATCTTGTTAATCTCCAAAATAATTTTCTTTGGAGCTTTATAGAAAGATAGAGTGAAAATCGCCAAACTACTTAGAACCGATTTTAAAAGGGTTATCCTCCCTCCAAAACTAAGCCACCGACCCTTCCAAGAATTCAATCTCCTCCTAATATTATCCAAAAGGGGCTTCCAAGTTGAGATTCTCCTAGGATTTTTGCCAACAAAGATACCAAGAAATTTGAACTCCTTCTACTCCTCCCTACAATTAAGGAAATTGGTAGCTACTCCCATAAAGTGAGGGTTAATGTTAATGCCTATTAGTTTGCTCTTGTGATAATTAATACAAAGACCCGATACCACTTCAAAACTCCGAAGTACCGCCTTTAAAGCCCAAATATGATTCCAACTCCCATTCCCGATTAAGAGTGTGTCATCGGCGAACTGAAGAATATCAACAAAGCATTTACCATTCACATTAAATCCAACAAAGTCACCATTGTCTACCGCTCTTCCAACTAACGCCTTTAACCCTTCCGCCACAATGACAAAAAGAAAGGGAGAAATAGGATCTCCTTGACGAAGACCCCTTTCCACCAAGAATTCATCCGTTGGGCTACCATTAACTAACACCGACATCTTGCTATAAAAGACCATGGCTTCCATCCACCTCATCCATCTCCTCCCAAAACCCATCCTTTTCATCAAATACCTTAGGAAGTTCCAATTCACTTTGTCATAAGCCTTTTCAAAATCAACTTTAAAGAGAAGGCACTCCTTTCCTTCCTTACTAGCAAAATCAACTAACTCATTGGCTATTAAAACTCCATCCATCATTTGTCTACCCGGAACGAAAGCACTTTGACAATTAGAAATAATAAACGGGAGGACTTTCTTTATTCTACACGCCAAGATCTTAGAAACCATTTTGTAAATACTCCCTACAAGACAAATTGGCCGATACTCATCCAAGGATAAAGGGTTGCTATTCTTCGGAATTAGAGCAATGAAAGAAGAAGAAATGCATTTTGACAACACCGCTCCGGAGAAAAAACTATTAAAACAAGCAAGGACATCTTCTTTTAGGAAAGCCCAACATTTCTTAATAAAGAGAAGAGAGATACCGTCCGGCCCCAAACTTTTAGATCCATCGCAACTCCAAACCGCCTCTTTTATCTCTTCCATCGAAAAAGGAACCTCTATCGATAAAGATTGCTCCTCGCTCAAAGAATTAAAAGCCAATCCTTCCAATAAAGGTCTCTCTACACAATCTTCCTTGAATTTACTTTCAAAATGATACTTCACCGCTTCCTTCACCGCATTCACCGAATTCACTACCCCATCAATAGTCTCAACCGAACAAATATGATTCCGGCGCCTCCTTTCCTTCACTACATTATGAAAAAATCTACTATTAGAATCTCCATCATTAATCCACTTCAATCTACTTTTTTGAATAATCATGTTTTCCTTAATTTTGAGATTAGACCAAATGTTCTTCGAAGCTTTAACCTTATTTAGGTGGGCTTCCTCCTCCCAAAAATCCCTATCATCCCCCTCATTCAAAACCTTCACATTTTCCTCTATCTCCAAATCAAATTTACCAAACACATTTTTCTCCCACCATTTCAACCTCTCTTTAATTAATCGGAATTTCTCCTTTAGCACAAAGTCTCCTCTCCTACTAACATTTAACACTTCCCATTCCTTCCTCACGAACTCAATGAAGTTCTTGTCGTCGAACCAAACATTGTTGAATTTGAATGGTTTTGGACCCCAATCTTCTTTGTCTATCATCAACCAAACCGGGCAATGGTCGGACACATCTCTTCCAATCCATTGACCAACTATCCCCCACTTCGAAACAATGTTATTGGAAACAAGAAATCTATCGATCCTGCTTTTTGACTTCCCATCACCGCTAAACCAAGTGAATCTTTTTCCTTTACACGGGACATCTACAAGACCGGTATCAAGAATAAAATTCGAGAACTCCCTCCACTCCATCTTGTTTCTACCAATAGAAATTCCGCATCTTTCACTCTCCTTTTTTACCGAATTGAAGTCTCCCCCTATAATCCATTCGCCATCTTGATGCTTATTTTTTAGCTCAATCAAACGGGACCAGAGAATGCGTTTAAGAGGAATTGAACAAGCGGAATACACATTGAAAATGTAGTAACAAGAACCTTCCCACATTACTTTTGATCCAAGATACCCCGGGCCACTAAAGCTAGCTAAAACAGTGACTGAATTAGTTTTCCACATAGACAATAACCCTCCTGAAAGCCCCTCCGAAGCTGAAAAAGAATAACCCATCTCTTCCTCCCCCCACATACTCCTCACAACAGAACTAGTAATATTCTTTAATTTTGTTTCTTGGATAAGAAAGAAATCAGCCCTACCTTTTAAAACTAAACTTCTAATCTTTTTTCTTTTGATAATGCTTCCACCCCCCCTTATGTTAAAACTTCCAACAATCATTTGAAACAGTTCAGAGTCGCCTTATTTCCCTCACTTCTTTTACCTCCCCTGGGCACCACCTCCATCTTCAACATATTATTTAAGACCCCATTTACTTCCTTATCATGAAACACCCCTAATTTTTCCATCTCTTTTTTCAACCTCCCCCCACTGCTACTGTCTAGAAAAGATAAGGTTCTGGCATTACATTTTGCTATATCTGAGTCAACCGGTTTAGAGGCCGACGACGCTGATACTATGGAATCAACAGAAAAACTCGGAACCACAACAGCGAGAGATTTAGAGAGGGAGATAGGAGATAGAACCTGATTGTGTTCTACCGGAAAAAATGTCGCCTCTTTTTTCTGCCTCGTGGACTTTAGCAAAACATTATTTTTGTTGGGCCTGTCCATACTACCTTCTACTGGCCCACCTAAGTCATTTAAAAGTTTAAAACTTTTCTTCCTTTTTGGCCCTCCTTTGACACGTGGTTTTTCTAGTTCCTTAAAAATTGATTCTGATACAAAACTATCAGAAGTGGTCCCTCCCTGCTTTATGGAAAGACCAGTCTGAGACTTAGGTAAAAGTTGCTGCGAAAAAGTACGTTCAGAAGAGCAGTGTGGCTCAATAACCTGGTTTTCCTTCTCCTTCTTTTTGTTCTTAATTATGACCTGTAGAGCTTCATCAAAAGGTGAGCCCTCACAAAAAGTAGCTGAGTCTAACAATTGATTGCTACTTTTTCTAGGGTAACCTTGTGCGTTAACAGAACCAACGGGTAAAGAGTTGTCTCCACCCAAACTTTGTTGCTCGGCGCCTGCATCTTCCTCAGCGCCTTTCCGAATCGTCTCCGAAGTTCTCTCCACACCAACGAGTTCCTGTCCGTCCCTCTCCCCCATAGTTTCATAATCTTCTAAAAACTCCTCTTCCTCAAAACCTCCTTCCTCATTGTCTAGGTCATTTGATGAAAGGTTAGAGTTTGCTGTAGAAACAGAAAACTTCTTTTCCATAATCCTAACTGGACCATAAGTGTCTTCTCTAAGAACCAGATTGAAGATTTCTTCATCAATTGAAACTCTCAGCTGTTCTTTTAGAATAAAATTGAAAGGTACCCTCAGCATGATTCTGGCTATATCCATGTTAGATGATGAAACAGTATTCTCATCCACACAAATGAAAGAACCCAGATGATTTGCAATACTTTCAAAGAACTCACTGCACCAAGCTTGGCAAGGCACCCCATACAACCTCACCCACATCACCCTCTCAAAATCCACCACATTCGGTTGCCACGGTCTGATGTTTTTGAACCATTGTTTCCACCACCATTCTCCATCATCAATAAGTTCCTGTAACAATCCTTCCTCCAGTTCCTCTAATAAACAGAAATTAGCACCTAAAGGATGCACCTTTATAGAGAAGAAACCTTCAATCTCCATGTGAGTTTGGATGTTGTAGGTTTCACCCGAGAAAATAACCTCCCCTACAAACGCCTTTTTCCATCTATCTTTGCTTTCCACGGGTGTCTTGAAACTAAAAAGAGAACTCGATGCCTCTCCTACCTCAACTCTATTATCCGAAACCCTTCCTTGAACTATATCAGCAAACGAGAAATTTCTTTCCACCCTTCTATTGAAATCCCTATGATTGTCTTCTCTGCGTCCTGCTCCTCCAAGGAATTTGTTTTGCTTTTGGTCATGACCCCTGAATCTTCCTTCCTTATTCTCCCTCGCGAACCTTGGCTTGTTAACATGTATTTTCTTTCCATCTATCACAATATTGTCTAGTTTAACAGCAAGAAGCCTTTCATCCTTCACTAGTTTGAAACGCGCGAAACCGAATCGTTTTCCATACTTATTCCGTTTGGGCGGTATCACAACCTCGACCGTCTCTCCCACACAGTTGAACAACTTAAAGATGTCTTCCGCCTTGCTCCTCTCTGGAAATTCCGAGAAATAGAAAGAAGAAATTGCCTCTCCTGCTCCCACCTGCTTGCCACCGAAAGGAAAAAGATCCCATCTAGCGTGAACATGTCTAAAACCTTTCTTGTGAATCCTCTGCCACTCCATGGCTGAAACTGTGAAACGAAGAACACCCTAGAGAGAAAGAGGAAGAACTTCTCTCATCTTTCTCTCTCTTAATGTTGACGTCCGTGCTATGATAAAATGCCAATGTTTTAGACTCTGTTTATATAAAACTAGCACATAGCAGAATAAAACATTTAGTTTATACCATCACATGAAAATCCTGAAATATTCAAGATTTTTTACAACTTCAAAATTTTTTTTGGTATTCAAAACCTTGCTCACTTCATTAACATTTTTAATAAATTAGAATTTAATACATTTCGTGAGATTTTTTTATGAGTTTATAGCATAGAACAATTTTCTATCAAAATTTAAAATTTAAATATTTTATATCTTTTTTTCTCACATTTCTCTCTTTATTCACATTTGTATGTTTTTTTATATTTTTTTATTTATATTTCATATTTATTATTTTCTATGTCTTAAAATAAATGTTGAATTTGTAAAAAAAAATCTTAAAATAAGTGTTATTTTTAATTATCAATGTAATTTAAAATTTTATTTTTTTAATTTTATTTTCTAATTAATATTTTTAATTTATTATTTATCCCACCTTACATTAATGATAATTATAATGCATCAATAATCAATAATTTGATAAAACATGACACTTATATTGAGCAGGAAAAAATATTAATTATTTCATTTCATTTTATTACTATTTTATATATTTATATATCCCCCATTTCTTTAGTAGTCTTCTCTCTATAGAAAAAGTGAAATTAATATTTTTTATTGAGAAAAAGGGATATGCACTGACAGTGTAAAATATTTTTACACTGTCAACCAATCACAACCATGTATCCAATTAAAGCATAAATTTAATTAAAAAAAATTAATATGACATGGCAAGTGTAAGCATTTTGATTGGATGTATGTGTAAAGTTTGTTTACACTATCAGTGCACTACCTTTAAACTCTTTTTTATTTATTATTTCTACATAAATATTTAGTTATATTTCTTTCTTATCTATCGTCTGTGATGTATTTTTCTATTAAATTATTTTTACAAATAAAATTTTAAAAGCTCAAAACATATTTCCAAAAATATCCATAAAAACCAACATATTGCATTAAATATTCTCCTGCATAAACACAAAATCTTCAATACCATTGTTCTAAGTTCAATATAATAATCAAACTTACAGATGAAAATGATGATTGAATCCCAAAATTTGTAAACAGAAATAAAGTTTCAATAATAATAAAACGTTCCACATTGTATTACAATTATTACCGGAAAGATTAGAGACTAATCCACAGATTAAGCCCAGGAATTATCAAAAGCAGCCGAAGTAATCGCTTGCGCAAACTCCTGAAAACTGATGGTCCCATCGCCATCCATATCCGCCTCCTTTATCATCCCCGTCAACTCCTCCGCCGTCAACGCATGTCCCAATTTCGCCATCGAATGAGCCAATTCCGCCGCCGTTATGAATCCATTTCCGTCCCGATCAAACATCCTGAACAGCTGCCGAAGTTGCTCCTCCGTGTACGGCGACTTCGCCGGCAACAACTCCGGCGCCACCAGAGCAACGAACTCCGAGAATTCAATCAGTCCGTTGTTGTTCGTGTCCGCTCTCTGGATGAATCCCTCCAGTTGCTCGGCGCTTGGCTTTAAACCGAGCGATCGGAGAAGGGAGTTTAGTTCGAGCTGTGTTAGGGTTCCGTCGTTGTTTCGGTCGAAGGATCGGAAAATTTCTCGGAGTTCGGCGATTTGTTCGTCGTCCAGGTTCACTTGGTTTTTCTTCTTGTTCATTTTTCTCTTCAAAGGCTTCGAAACGGTGTCGTTTTTTTTAAGCTAATGTAATAGAGAGTGTTGTGATGTTTGAAAGAGAGAAAAAGAATGATGAGAGTTTGTTGTTTGTGTGAGTATGGGAATTGTTCCGAGTTTCAAGTGGTTTACTCAAATATAGGATCTGCTTTGAATTCTACAAAGAATGATTCAAGATTTAATTTAATTTTTTATTTATTTTAGCATGTATAATTAAATAGATGGGGTTTTTCTTAGTCAAAGTTATTATGAAAAAAATAAATATGTGTTTGGTATGTATGGTTTTAGAAATTAATGTGAAGGCCAATTGTAATGCAATGGTTGGTTGAGGCATTCATGTCACCACAAAATTGTCTATGGAATCTTATCTTCTTTTTGACTTTGAATAGGTTTAAATAGGTTAAATATGTTTTATATTTTTATCATAAATTTTATTTACCATATTTATTAAAAGCTTAGGGCCACATTTTGATCATCCTTTTAATTAATACCATATTTATTTATTTATTTGAGGAAGATTTGTACTTGATAAGGAAACTGCAGGCAAGTAAGCGGGAATTGCGTGACCAGTTCTCACGTTGTTCTTGCGGGTCGTCACCGATACAATTTGTCAATAATTCTTTTTTCAATAATAGTACTACCATACCTACTCCTTCTAGTTATTTAATTATTGCGACAGTTTTTGCGGTTCAATCATTGTGGTTTGAGAAAAGCAAACAATACTTTCTTTTAATATTTTCCCTTCATTTTTTTATTAAATGAAATTTATCGATAATGTGAGTTCGCCTTACATTACAATTTTACAATTTTAGCTCTTAACAAAATAAAATAAATAATGAGTCTAAATTAATTCCTGAAAAAAGAATACAATCTTTTGGTCGGAAAGCGAACTTCTCTATCACTAATTCAATTTGTTTTGATATTTTATTTTATAAATAAAATTTATATTAATATTTTTTATTTTTTAATTATTAGCAATATTTGATCCCTGATGGCTATGGTGCCTACCTTAATTTCTGTGGAACAGAGAGGTTTTATTAAAAAAAGACAAATTAAAGACTGTTACTAAGGCATTTGATACTTTGGAGTGGCATTTTCTTATGCAGGTTCTTAGAGCTTTTGGTTTCAATGATACATTTTGTAGCTGGATTGAGGTTATTCTCAGATCTGCTACTGTGTCTGTCTCTGTCAATGGATCCTTGTGTGGCAACTTCCAATGCACTCATGGAGTCAGGCAAGGTGATCCTTTATCACCCTTGCTTTTTTGTCTTGCTGAAGATGTATTGAGTAGGCAGTTTTTCAAGTTGGTGGAGGATAATAAGGTAAAGACTATCTAGGCTTCTAGAGGAATCAGGATTCCTTCTCACTGCCTATATGCAGATGACATTATGATATATTACACTAGTAGGAAGAAAATCTTCAACACTCTAAGGATCTCTTTATGTTAACTGTTATGGGAAATCTGTCAGTGCTGGAAAATCTACTATTTTTTATGGGGCAATGTCTCGGTCAAGGATGCTTGATCTAGCTCAGTCCATTGGCTTCTCTTTAGGCTTTATGCCTTTCATATAATTAGGTATCCTGGTTTTTAAAGGAAAACCAAAGGGAATACATTTCCAATCTTTAGTGGATAAAATCAAAAATAAGTTGGCTTCATGGAAAGCTATTCTTCTGTCCAATGCTGGAAGGGCTCAGCTTCTTCGATCAATGATTCAAAGTATGTTGGTATACTTCATCACCACATATTCTTGGCTCACTTCTCTAATTAAAGAGCTAAAGGCATGGTTCAGGAATTTCCTTTGGTCTGGAGATGTGTCCTATTCCGGGATCAGGATTCTTGTAAGGCCGCTACCTACAGACAAAGCTTCCTCAAATACACCTCACTAACCTACCCAACAGTAGCTTACGGGGCCAGCCGAGTACATAAACCGTATATGGGTCGCTGTATGAGTCCACCTGGGTTATCATAGCCGAATGTCGAGGCCTCATGAACGAGTACCTAAGAAGAGTACTGGTGAAAGGCCGCGTTAGGAAGGAATACATGGGTCATGACACAACCCAGAAGTAATGCTCGGCAGTTACGCATAAGCCGGCTGTAACTGGTGATTGAATATATCATCAATGAACTTCGCATTAATGCCTAAGCCAACGTCTGTAATGATGGAAGGCCAAATGACGCTTCTTTAATGAGGCCCTGAAGGCTAAAATAAGCTATAAAAATGGGCTCCCGCCAGAGGGATAAGCAAGACACTCATCTTGGAGAAAAGTGCCTAGCCCACTACCTCCAAATCCCCTAAGCTACCATCAAACACCATCGTGCTCAGCAGCTCCCCTCCATTCCGAGGGTGAGCTCTTTTACCTTAAGTTTTTCACACAAGAACATGTCCAAAAGGAAGTTAGTTTATGTTGCCTGACATAAGGTCTGCATGCCTATTTCGGAGGGCGGTCTAAACATCAGGTCTCTTGCTACTTTGAATGAGGCTTCCAATATGAAACTTTGCTGGGATTTGATGCAGTATAATGATCCTTGGGCCACTATTCTCAGGACTCGTGCTTTAAGAGGCAACAAATGTATCAATCACCATATTCACTCAAGCATTTGGAGTGGTATAAAAAAGGAATTTCAAACTGTCTTAGAAAAATCCATTATTCTGATTGGCAATGGTCTTAAAATAAAATTCTTGATGGATATTTGGTGTGGCAACAGATGTTTGGATGATACTTTTAATATACCCAATGCCTGAAGTGCCTCCTTAATTGTGACTGTTTCTGCTTTCTTCCAGAATCATCAATGGTCAATTCCTCTGCAGGTTATGGATTTCTGTCCTAATATCTCATCTATTGTGCACCAACTGATCCTTCCCTCTGAAGATAGAGAAGACTATAGGGTTTGGTGTGCCTCTACTAATGGTGATTTGTCTTTAAAGGAGGCTTACATTTTCAAATACAAGAAGATTAATTCGCTTCATTGGACTAAATATGTTTGGTGCAAAGACATTCTGCCTGCTAGGTCGTTTGTCTCTTGGAGACTAATGCATAATAAGCTTCCCACACATAATAATATCAAGTTGTGTGGTTGCTCTCTTCCATCCATATGCAACCTCTGCTACCTCACAGAAGAATCCTCATTCCACCTTTTTTTAATGCCCTTTTGCTGCTAACATTTGGAATTGGTTGTCTCAGGTTATAAATGGCAGGATTACTATTTTTTGTGCAACAGATATTTGGAAAGTTTGCGAGCAGAGCTGGAGTCGTCAATGTCGGGTGTTTATTCAGGCTCTCCTTGTTAATGTCTTTCATACTATTTGGATCTGCAAAAACAAATTATGACTCCGGGACATTTCTACTTCTTGGAGAAATGCAATTACTCATATCAAAGTCCATGCTCACCTTACAGGAACTTCAACCAGTCTCACCTTTCATAATTTTGTGGACAACTTAAGGATTTTGAAGTTTTTTTATGTTCCTATCCACCCCTCTAGCCCTCTCCAGATCAAAGAGATTTTTTGGATTCCTCCTCTTGATAATTGGGTGAAAGCTAATATGGATGGAGCTGCTAACAACACTTCATCTGCTTGTGGTGGTCTCTTCCGCAATAGTTACGGAGATTTTATTTTTGGTTTTACTAAGAATTTAGGCATTCATGGTGCTTTTTTTGCATAGTTTTCTGGAGCTTTGAGAGCTATTGAGGTTGCTTAACATTTTAAACGGAATCATTTGTCGCTTGAAACGCATTATTCCTTCGTCGTCAAAGCTTTCAACAATCTTGCTCTATTCCTTGGTCTCTTCAGAATAGATGGCTTAAATGCCGTGCTTATACTAGACAAATCCATTTTTTTGTCACTCACGTGTATAGAGAGGCTAACTCGTCTTCCGACTTGTTGGCGAATGAAGGCCTTTTGTAGCGTTTTGTCTAGCGTTTCTTAATCTTCCGCGAAACCTTTTGTCTAGCGTTTTGTCCAACAAATTAGATCAACCTAACTTTAGAATTACACACTTTTGAGTGAGAGTTTGGTTTGATCCCCCCTCCTTTTTTTTTGTAACTCCTTTTTTTTCTTTAATATATAATATTTGCCTTTTAAAAAAAAATACTTAATATATTTTGATAATAAATCTTCAACTAAAACTCAAACCCACTAAAACCATTTTAAATATCTTCCAAAACCATTTTATATAAATTAAAATTAATTTCTAATAACATCTAAAATAAAATTCATACAATTAAATAATTTACAAAACACATTCAAATACTATTAAAACGTGTTTGAATAATGTAATTTAAATGTAATTTTTTATATCATCCAAATATATTTACAATTTAACATTTTTACAAATTAAAAAATAATTTTAAATTGTTATTTAATTATGCTTGAATAATATCTAAATGTGATTTTAGTGGGTGTGAATTTTATTTAAAGATTTATTATCAAAATGTATAATTGTTTCTTAAATATCACATATTTATAAATAAACTTATATTTAATAAGAATGAGTTTGAAATATATTTAAATGTGATTTTAGTGGGTGTAAATTATTTAAACGTGTGAGTTTTGTTTTTGATGTTATTATAAATTAATTTTAATTTGTATAAAATGGTTTTGAAAAAATTTAAATGTGATTTTAGTGCATGTAAATTTTATTTGAAGATTTATTATCAAAATACATTAAGTATTACTAATAATTAAAAATTAATAAGAAAATGATTAATATAAGTGTTATTTGTAAGTTAAAATATGAAAAATACATTAGTTCAGTCATATTGGATGTTGTTCAGTGACTAAGGAGTCTCTAGTTTGACCATTGCTTAGTTCAAAATTTTGATTTTTTTTCTATCTAGCTTTTTTTAATAATTAAATTAAATTAAAAGATAATGAATATTACTTAGATTTAAAAATAATTGAAAATGAGAAATAGTAATTCCAGGTCAGGAAAATATTACACATGGCAATCCAGTCATTATTTAAAAGTAGAAAAAAATCGTTTTTAGATAAATATTAAGAGAAAGACTAACTTGTTATTGTGGTTAAATTTTGCAAAGGATTAAATATGGACTTTTTATTTATTAGGGATCAATTTGGACTCTCTAATTTTTGTGAGGGACTAAAATGGGTCTTCACTCAAAGAAAAATAAATTTCAATTGATCAAATCTATTTGTTAAAGTCGTGATTGTATTACATTATGAAATTTTCATTGGTCGTGAATTTTAAAGACGGTGCGTGTGTTACCCTAGGATTTCGACTTATTAAATAATAGTAAATAATCTCTAAAACAGGTGAGATTATTGAAGAATCTAAAGAGAGAAATCTGACTAAAAGGTCTTGTTTAGTCAGAGCTGTCGTTCGACTATCTACAAACCATCATTGACCAAGGTTCGACTAGATTTAGTCAAGATGCAGGTTCGACTAGAACAAACAAAAAAAACTTAGACATTTTTGTTTAAGTATATCACTGAGGTCGGAAGGCATCAGAAGTCAAGAGGCAGTTGCAAGCAGTTTTTTGGCAGTTTCCACAGGACGCGTGGAGGTCTCACAGTTGAAGATCTTGCATGTCGAAGACACGTGTTGACTGATAATCAGTCGACCGTTAGTAGTAGTTATTTTATTTTTACTATTTAAGCAAGTTCCATAGGAACAGTTTAGAGGTCCGCATTTTCTACATAAACATAAGTAAACTCAAATCTCTGTGCAATAATGAGTAAAGAGTGCAACTTTGGAATATACGTATGCGTACCAGTTTAATTAATGCAATCATTTTATGTTATATTTCATCTTTCAGTGCATATTTACTGCATTTTTATTGCTTTGATTTACTTTAAAGCCTTTAATTTCAGTGTTTACTTTTACTTTAAAGTCACTGTTGCATTTAATACAAACCAGATACACATAATATAACAAAATAAAGCAATTAGTCCTGGAGTATTCTAGTTGATTCCGCAAAAGTAACCTTTAAAAAGGAAACTAGCGCTTGTTTACCATTTTTCTGGGTAAACAAATTGGCACGCCCAGTGGGACCCGTCAATTGCTGTTTGTTTTATATTTGTTAGTATAATAGTTATGTATGATATTAAGAAGTGGTCGGAAATTAACTAACATGGCTGAAGTTAATACAAATAATTCTGATCTTTCTGGAAATCAAGGGGTTGTTCTGACCGGAACAACACCACAAAGTGCCGCAGATTCATCCCCAGTTAGAACAACAAATACTGGTGGATCGACGGCAGCAATATTGGTATCATCACCAACGAATGTACGGTCACCGTTTAATCCGTTACGACCGCCATTTCATGGAATGATGCCTCCACCAGGTTTTAACCCTCAGTTTGGAATGCCCACGTCTATGATGCAAGGTTTGCACACAAATCCTTCATTATATTCTGACAGCATGATGGCTACAAGCACATCAAATCCAGGGGGTCGACCTATAGGCATAGGATATAATCACCAGGCTTTGCCATCTTTAAGTACTACGTCAATGTTGTCAATTCGACAACAAATAGACGAAAGTAATCATGAAATGGTGAATGCCCTTACTCAACAAATGGGAACTGTTTTTACTCCCATGATAAATAACACGAACCAAAGTTATGAAATATTGGCTGGACAAATGGCCAGAATTGCAGATTTCTTTGGAGCGCCCCCACAACCAAACCTTTCGACTACTCAAGGGTCGAATGTGAGAGGGGTCGAACCTATAGGACAAGGAGATCAAATTGAGCAAGAGATCCCTAGAATAGTACAAAGGCATCAAGATGCTGACCAGGTTCTTAGGAACATCCAGCAAGATGTCAACGTTGGATACAATAATATCTCTAATGTAGTCGAACAAATTTTAGTTCAGAATGGAATAAATGTAGGTTTATATAGACCAAATTTTGTTTCCCCGTTGTCAGAATATGTAAGGCAAACAGAATTGCCTAGGGGGTGGAAAGTCCCAAAATTCACCAAATTTGCTGGTGAGACTGGCGAGTCGACAGTCGAACATATTGCTAGGTTCCAGACAGAGGCTGGAGAAATAGCAAACAATGAAAATCTAAAGATGAAGTATTTTCCAAGTTCTTTAACAAAAAATGCATTTACTTGGTTCACGACCTTATCTCCACAATCTTTGTTCTCATGGAACCAATTAGAACGATTGTTCCATGAACAATTTTATATGGGACAGTCGAAAATTAGTTTGAAAGAATTAGCTGGAGTTAGGCGAAAGGGTACAGAACCAGTCGATGACTATCTAAACCGTTTTAGGTTACTGAAAGCTAGATGTTTCACACAAATTCCTGAACATGAGTTAGTCGAAATGGCTGCAGGTGGGTTAGATTATTCCATAAGGAAGAAATTAGACACCCAACATTTGAGAGATATGGCACAACTGGCAGATAGAGTACGCCAGGTCGAAAGGCTAAAGGCTGAAAAAGCCAGAGCTAGTAAATATCATAAGAAAGAAAAGATAGCTTATGTTACTACAAGTGAGTTCGACTCTAATAGCGATAGTGAATACGAAGAGGGAGAGGTCAACGTGGCTGAATTAAAGCCAGGGCCACCATATATTTGTAAATTGCCCAAGCCCTCAAAAGATAAAAATCTGATTGAAAGTAAAAATGAAAAATTTTCTAGTAAAACGTATTCATTTGATATAACAAAATGTGATGAAATATTTGATTTGTTGGTTTCTGATGGGCAAATCATAGTACCCCCAGGACTTAAAAATCCTCCTCTTGAACAAAAGAAAAAAAGAGGATTTTGTAAATTTCATAATTTCTTGGGTCATAAAACTTCTCAATGTGTCCTTTTCAGGGATTTGGTGCAAAAAGCTTTGAAAGAAGGAAGGTTACAGTTTGGAGAAAAGCCAAAGTCATCAATGCAAGTTGATATTGATCCTTTGCAAGTCGAAGAGGCTCACTATACTGAGCTTGCTGATGTGATGATGGTCGAGACTACTGATGGTTTCGTTAGAAAGCAAAACGGCGCTACTGGTGGCAAAGTTTTGAACATGGTTTATCCTGAACCAAAAGAAAGTCTTTTGAAATTCCTTGAGAGATGCCACAATAACAACTCTCAAGTTGGATTATGCCCAAGGTGTGATGCTGTTTTCAATGTCGATGCTGCAAACAAAGTGAGGTTCGATCCTCGTCGAGGCAAGAATCGTCAATTCATGTACACAGGAGAAAACAGTGGTCGAAGGGCTGGAGAATACAGGAAGATGTTTGAAAAACCAAGGACTTTCTGTCCCAAGACGGATGTCCCTGAAGACAAATGGGTGAAACCCATTAACTTCAGAGGTAAACGCCCAGAATGGCAGATTCAAGGCGATGGAACCAATGCTGAAGGCTCTTGGACGGATAGTGGATCTAAAAGAAAAGATTACATATCTCCAAACTACAAAGGAAAGATGTAACATCCCAAAAATTTCTAATTTAATTAGTTTAAATTAATTTTAAATTAATTAATTTGGATTAGCATTTGATTGGAATTATGTGGAAAGAAATATAAAATGTTAAGTTGTTGGGCCTTATGGTGGAATTAGTAATATGGGGGTGTAAGTGTAAGGGAGCCCGTCTCTAATTTTATGTTTTCATGAAATAAGGAAAAACAAGAGGAAAAAGAGTTAGAACGTGAAAAACAAGAAGTTGTGAGAAGAGGAGCTGAAGAACGTGAAAGAGAACCAAGAGGGAGAAGACCCACTCAAGGATTTGACTAAGGTAAGGGGAGACTTCTCTGATTATCATCTATTATCGGGTTAGGGGATAATAATATTGAGTAGATGTAGGATTCGGGTCAATTGAGTCATATGATAGGTTTAGGGATTGAATCAAATTGTATGATAATTGATCTTGTGTATGAAATCTATGATATTGTGTGATCATGGCTTTGTTTGATGTGTAATTGATGTATCGTGATGTGTATTTCGTGGTATGTGTGCATTTCATTTCCTATTATTCGAATTGGTGTAATTGGAATGAGTTGGGAATGGTTGGAATGCTGTTTTCTGCAGAATTTGGGGTTGCAGGTACGCAGTAACCGGTTACTGAGAGCAGGGTAACCGATTACTGCAGTGTAAAAAGGGAAATATTGCTGGCTGGGAGTCGGTAATCGGTTACTGAAAGCAGGGTAACCGATTACCCATACAAAAAACAGGGGGATGTATTTTCTGGAAGTCGGTAATCGATTACTGAAAACAGGGTAACCGATTACCCATACAAAAACCAGGGGGATGTGTTTCGTGAGTCAGGGTAACCGGTTACTGGCCTTTGGGTAACCGATTACCACTGAAGGTTTTTGAAAAATGCAGAATTTTGTAAAATGCATAACTTTTGAACCGTTGGTCCGTTTCGCGTGTCGTTTTGAGCTAAACGAACCTTATTAAATAATCTATGTGATGATTAATGATGTGATTGTGATTGAATGATGCATATATATATATATAAACATGCTTGATGATGATGATGATTATGATGAGATGGGTATTTTGACGATGTTACTCATAGACTTGACGATGGTATAAGTATGTTCATATATGTTTGCATTCATTCATGTTCATTGGTGATACTGTATCCATAAGGGTGTGTTGGATCAGTGAAGGGCATGATTCCCATTGTGTGGAATCTGTGCCGGCAGGGCCGTATCTTGATGATGTTGGATCGGTCATGGGTTATTCCCATTGATGATGTTGGTACCACATGCATAGTGTCGGTTGCATTCATATGCATGACTTTTATAACATGATTGGATGCATTCAAGTGTTATAAATATTGATGATGTTGGTTGATTGCTTTGTGATGATGAAACTTGTCTGAATGTCTGTTTGTGAAACAATTGGGTGAACAATACAGCTATGATGTGTTATTGCCTTATAGCCTTATAACATTTGTTAATTATGATGAAGACTCACCCTTACATGTTGTCATTTTCAGATTGAGGATAGCGGCTATTCGACTCGGTGAGGATTAGCTCATGAGTCAGTTGTTTGGTTAGCGTCAGGAGTCATGCTCTGATAGTTGTAACACTGGGGACGCGAACGTTTAGAGTTTAAGTTTTGATAACTCTAGTTTTGTTTTTATGTTGAAGGATTGGTTTGAAAATGTTAAACTTAATCTGTTGAACTATTTCCGCTGTGTTGACATGAATTGTTTTGATTAATAAGAATTGCCTCAGTGAATGCATGACATGACTAAATGATGTTTTAATTTATTTTGAAATTGTGGCACCCTTATTTCATGTACTCTGAATAACTTTATTTAATTTGCCGCGGGGTTTAGAAGGGTGTTACAATAGTGGTATCAGAGCATAGTCGGTCGTTGTGACCAGAGTCTTAGTGTCAGTCTTTCCTGTGTATGCGACTCGTACTAACTGACTTGTCGATACTTTTGTTCTGATTAAATTAATTGTGATTTAAGCAGAGCAATGGCTGGAAGAGGAGGAAGAAACGATGATGCTATCGCTGAGGCTCTGGGCATGATTGCTGGTGTGCTGGGAGGAAATGTTGGAGGGGCAGGGATCGGTGCTGACAGGCAACTGGGGAATTTTCAGAGGAACAATCCTCCGTTGTTCAAGGGTACGCATGATCCTGAAGGTGCTCAGAAGTGGCTGAAAGAGATCGAACGGATTTTCAGAGTCATTGATTATGCTGAAAATCTGAAGGTGAGGTATGGTACGCATATGTTATCCGAAGAAGATGATGACTGGTGGATGGCGACCAGAGCTGAACTAGAGGCTGATGATGTGGGTATTTCTTGGCCTGTGTTCAAAAGAGAGTTTTTGAGAAGGTACTTTCCTGAGGACGTGCGAGGCCGAAAGGAAATTGAATTTCTGGAGTTGGTTCAAGGTAATATGACAGTGCCAGAATATGCTTCGAAGTTCGTTGAGTTGGCAAAGTACTACGTTCACTACAACAACGATGAAGCTAGTGAATTCTCGAAGTGCATCAAATTTGAGAACGGTCTCCGTGATGAGATTAAGCAGGGAATCAGGTACCAGAGGATTCGTAGATTTGTTGATTTGGTAGACTGTAGCAGGATCTTTGAAGAAGATAACCTAAAGCTGAAGTCATCTCACTCTCGCGAGTTAGTTGACAGGAAGGGTAAGAAGCCTATGGAAAAAGGAAAACCGTATGGTAGAGGTAATCCAAAGATTGGTGGTTGGAAGAGGCCTAGTGGGGGAGACTCCAGTGCTTTTGTCAGGTGCTATACCTGTGGTGAGGTCGGTCACCGTAGGAATGAGTGCAAGCTGAACCAGAAGAAGTGCTTCAAGTGTGAAGAGGTGGGTCATGTTGCCGCTGATTGTAAGAAGAAGACTGTGACTTGTTACAATTGTGGTGAAGAGGGCCACATTAGCCCACAGTGTCCTAAACCGAAGAAGAATCAAGCTGGAGGAAAAGTTTTTGCCTTGTCTGGGGCAGAGACTACTCCAGAGGATAGACTAATTAAAGGTACGTGTTTCATTCATGGCACACCTTTGGTTGCAATTATTGATACTGGAGCAACTCATTCTTTTATTTCCTTGGATTGCGCTAAAAGGTTGAATTTAGAAATATCTGAAATAAATGGAAGCATGGTTATTGACACTCCTGCGTCGGGTTCAGTAACTACTTCATCTGCTTGTTTGAATTGTCCTGTTGATGTTTTTAGTAGAGAATTTGGAATGGACTTAGTGTGTCTTCCATTGAAACAACTCGATGTTATCCTGGGAATGAACTGGTTGGAATTCAACCGTGTTCATATTAACTGTTTTACGAAGACGGTAATCTTTCCCGAAGCTGTTAATACTGATGATCTGAACATGACGGCTAGACAAGTGAAAGAAGCCATTAAGGACGGTGCGGCAGTGTTCATGTTGTTCGCAATGATGGACCTGAAAGAGAAGGTGGTGCGTAGTGAATTACCAGTAGTGTGTGAATTTCCGGAAGTTTTTCCTGAAGATGTGAATGACTTACCACCGGAAAGAGAAGTAGAGTTTACTATTGAATTGATTCCGGGAACTAGTCCAGTGTCGATGGCACCATATCGTATGTCACCATCAGAGTTGGCCGAGTTGAAGAAGCAATTAGAGGAGTTGCTTGAGAAGAAATTCATTCGTCCGAGTGTTTCTCCGTGGGGTGCACCGATATTGTTGGTAAAGAAGAAAGAGGGTTCCATGAGACTATGTGTAGACTACCGACAATTAAACAAAGTTACTATCAAGAATCGGTATCCGTTGCCGAGGATTGATGACTTGATGGATCAGTTGGTTGGAGCTTGCGTGTTTAGTAAAATTGATCTGAGGTCTGGATATCACCAAATTCGAGTGAAAGAAGATGACATTCAGAAAACGGCGTTTAGAACAAGGTATGGGCATTATGAATATTCGGTGATGCCATTTGGAGTTACGAATGCACCTGGTGTTTTTATGGAGTATATGAATAGAATCTTCCATCCTTATCTTGATAAATTCGTGGTAGTATTTATAGATGATATTTTGATATACTCCAAGAACGAAGAAGAGCATGCAGAACATCTCAGAACTGTGTTAGAATTATTGAAGGAGAAGAAACTTTTCGCAAAATTGTCAAAGTGCGAATTTTGGTTGAATGAGGTTAGTTTCCTTGGACATGTGATTTCTAAGAATGGTATTGCTGTTGATCCTACGAAGATAGAAGCGGTATCTCAGTGGGAAGCTCCGAAATTAGTGTCGGAAATTCGTAGTTTTCTTGGTCTTGCAGGTTACTACAGAAAGTTTATAGAAGGTGTCATACCCCAAAATTTGCCCATACCATATCCCATATGTAATTGCAAAATCAAAAGACAAAGCTCCAAAACACACTCTCCTATACAAAGGCTCTGAACTAGGGTTTGATTAACTCAATGGAAAATCATTAAATCAATGGCTCAAGATGGTTCCATAGGGTCACTAACATCCCAAAGCATCTCCATATAAAGTTTCAAGACAAACTGAGCAAGTGTAGGCCCTCAAATCCTGATTAGGTCAACAGTCGACTCTCAAGGGCAAAATAGTCATTTCAAGTCAATATATAGTCAAAACTCAAGATATTTGGTCAACAACATCCTCATACCCTAAAATCATCATTTGATCAAGGGTTGATCATGATGATGCAAGGAAAGATCAGAGAAGTCAAAAGTCAAGAGTTGCTATTTTGGGCATGAACTGAAAAAGTCAACCAAACTTTGAAAATTCACCAAATATTCATACTTCATCAGAAAAATTCCCACCAAAGCTCATTTTGAAGAGAATTCATTCCTCTATCCAATGATCCAAGAATCAGAGCCCATAGGTCAATGGTTTAAGAGATATGGCTTCATACATTATAGGTCCTTTTCAAAAGTCAACAAAAAGACACTTTTTTAAAAGGTCATGAAATGAACATGGAAAATAATTTTGATATGAGACCAAAGACACTGGTTAGAGGACTCTCTAAGGTTTCCAAAATGTCTTAGAACACTTCCATACCCCAAAAATTGAGGGAGATAGGCCTTGTCAAAGTGAGGCTATTTTGGGAAGGAAAATGTGAAGGAATTCAAAATATTTTGCAAATGGGCCCAAATTGTTTTGACTCAATGATGATTCCCAAGTATCCAAGAGCCCAAGATATTATTGCCAGGAAAATATTTGGTTTATTTAATTTATTATGATTTTTTATTCTAATTAAAAAGGATGAAAGTCATGTAAATAAAAAGAAAATCCAATATTTTATAAAAGATATGGTTTGGACCTATTTTGATCATCAAATATTCCCCAAAATAAATCAAAATTCGTGCACTTGAAGATTGGAAGGAAATTGAATCAATTTGGTCAAATTTGGAAAGATCCATAATTAAAATTCAATCAAATTTTCTCAAATTACCAATCAAAGATTCAAGTGGATTTCTCTCAAATTTGTTAACCTAAACTGTTCCACTATATAAACACAAGCCTTCCAGATCCCTAGGTCACGAATTCTGCAGCTCTAAGAACCCTAGCAAGTTTCAAAAAACTTCAAGAAAACTCAATTTCGATTTTGGAGTTGTAGGCCAATTCAAAGGGATCTAAGTGTTCAAATAGCTTCCTCAAGCATCTCTGAAGCTTTCCAGATATTTACCAGACTCGTGCACATCCAAAACGGTCACCTAGAAGCCACGGTTTGCTCTCTAAAAGATTTGCTTCGAATTCTATGTTTTAAGCATATTACATACAAATTGATTGCATATTTATGATCTTTATGATGCTGTGTTGGTTTCTGGGCTATTTAATTCACGTTTAACCGGTAGAATCAAGATTTGCCATTGTTAGGGTTGCTTGGTTTCGTTTAGGGCTTTTCTATACAGGTACTTTTAGGACAAATTAGGGCCATAGTTGAATTCACGAGGCTTGGAAGAATTCAATGGTGGCCTCGCGACAAATTTCCATGCTTGTTTGCTAGTATTCGTAATGCAGGGTCTATAGCTACGCAAAGCGTCCGTTGCTAGAACCTGTTGCAGAGCTAAGGCGACGGTTGGGAGGAAGAAGATGACCTCGTGTCATCCCCTCGTTGGCCAGGATGCGCGCGCAAGCCCAGGTTCAAATCTGGAGATCCAGCGCATCAAGATGCACGCTCCTAGGATGCTCCCTCAGCGCTCATCCGTCAGATCATCGCCTAAGGCAATCCAACGCATCATAGTCCGCAGGTCCATCATAGTCTGCACGCGCGCACCACACTGGAACGAAAGTTAGGTTTTTTATAATTTTTTTTAATTTTAATTATACAGCCTATTTATTTTAATATATATACTTTGTTTTCACTTTTTCTTTATAAAACTTAATTTTGTTTTACAATAATTGAAGAATTACTATTATTTCAATTAATATTATATTAAACTTTTTTTTACCTTATATATTTTGCTTATTTATAATAATAAATATTTTATTTGTTTATTTTTATTTAAATAATTTCTCTCCTAATTCAAAATATTTTATTTAATTCATAAAAATTCATAAAAATATTTTCACACTTGGTTTTATTTTTTTTATCCCGATTTAATTAATTAGGTCGCGAGACCAATAATTAATTAAATCATTTATCTTACTTAATTTGTGCCCTAATCAGGGTTTATGATGAGCATGCCCTACACTGAATGTTTTTGCCTCGCCTTTTCAGGGTTAGCAATATGATTAATTCCGACTACGCGCCTGACTCGAAAACCCAGAGTTAAGTAATTTTATTTAATTCAATTTAAATTTCATTTAGTTTATCTTAATATTAGGGTTTGTTTTGCATTCATCCTTTCTGCCTTGCCTTTTTCAGGATCAACCCTAAAGGCGCCTTAGCAACCATATCAAATCAAATTCAAAAGCTAAGTATTATCTCGTATCTAATTCAAATAATCGTTTTTATTTTATTTTGTTTCCTTAATAAATTAGGGATAAAATTAAATATCAATGAACTGCCTATACACTCACGCCTTGTTTGTTTCTTTGCTTATTCTAATGATCAGAGCCGATACATCTAGCAAACCCTTGCCACCAACCCTGTCAGGGCAAATGCCAAGCTAAGTACTCTTCATTCATTCTTTATTCTTTTGTTTTTATTCTTTTGTTTTTTTAGAGTTAACAAAGTTTGCCTCCGAACCGATAATGCACTCACCTTTTTTTTGTTTGCCATCTTTTCCTTTTCAGGGTTTGTCAAATGCCAAAGCTACGTGTATTGGTAACCCTAACTCTAATATTTTCTGTTTTAATTTTTAATTATATCCCGCTGGTTTCAATTCCCCTCTCCTCTGCTGGTTACAATTTCCCTTCCCCATTATTATTGTTATATTATTGTGTGGTTAGTAATTCTAGGGAGTGCAAGCCTGTTAATTGAATTAGAATAACTAATTAAAAGATAAATATCTGAACATAATCACGTGATTGTTGCACACACGCACCCTTTTGGGGTAACCTCTCTGTTGCCTTGTTGCCTGTTGCCATTGTGTTTTTGCAGAATAAGCTATGTCCCTCGAATTGGAGGATACCTCAGCCATGCTGCCTCGATAATTAAAGGTCATACGACCCTAAATGATGCTGCCTTCGATACACAATATGACATCGACCCTCGGAAGTTGCCTACGAAAAAAGGTTGAGGTATCTTCTGGCTGCCTACGAAAAGGCTTATTCTGATCCTTACCTTAGACTACCTGCCCTTCTATGGCATGGGACAGTCTTATGGCAAAGGATGCTTCGACGACCCTTCAACCTCCAAACGAAAGGCTTCCTGCCCTCTTATGGCAAGGATAGACCCTTTCATTCTGAAAGGCTAAAAAGAGACCTATCATCTGAGTTTAAGGTAATTGCCCCTAATTGCCTTGCAATGCTCATCTTTAATATTCTTTCTCACAATTCTTCGAAAACTGGCTACGCTCATTTACGAGCTAAAGTCCACTTTTTTCTTCCATCTACTTTTTTCTAAAAACAAACGAGCAAGCAAAGCAATTAAGAGCCCATGGAAAACCATGGATGCAAAGGGTGCCTTACACCTTCCCTTTGCATAAATTACCCCCCGAACTCAGATTTCTTAAAAAGGTTTTTTTCTGTTTCTTTTTGCCTTTCCGAATCTGTTTGGATAAAATAAAAGTCGGTGGCGACTCTTGCTTACCGCGACATTTCGATTATTAAAAAGTCAGTTCACCGTGTTACAGAAGGCTTTTCAAAGTTAGCATTGCCGTTAACTAAATTGACCAGGAAGGGTCAGACTTTTATCTGGGATGCAAAATGCGAAGAGGGATTCCAAGAGTTGAAGAAGAGGCTGACGAGTGCTCCTATCTTAATTTTGCCGAATCCGGCAGAATCCTTTGTTGTTTATTGCGATGCTTCGCTGATGGGTTTAAGTGGTGTACTGATGCAGAATCAACAAGTGGTCGCATATGCTTCGAGACAACTTAAGGTGCATGAAAGGAATTATCCGACTCATGACTTAGAGCTGGCAGCTGTGGTTTTTGTCTTGAAATTGTGGCGACATTATTTGTACGGTTCGAGGTTCGAGGTGTTCAGTGACCACAAGAGCCTGAAGTATCTCTTTGACCAGAAAGAGCTGAATATGAGACAGAGGAGGTGGTTAGAATTCTTGAAGGACTATGATTTTGGTTTGAATTACCATCCTGGTAAGGCAAACGTAGTTGCTGATGCATTGAGCAGGAAAACTTTGCATATGTCTATGCTAATGGTTAGAGAATTAGATTTAATTGAACAATTCCGAGATTTGAGTTTGGTATGCGAAGGTACTACTACTAGTATTAAATTGGGTATGCTGAAGCTGACCAGTGGTATTCTTGAAGAGATCAGAGAGGGTCAAAAAGCTGATGTTGAGTTGATCGATAAGTTGACTTCGATTAATCAAGGTAAAGGAGGTGAATTCAGAGTTGACGAGAATGGTATATTGAGGTTTGGAGACAGGGTTTGTGTTCCTGATCTTGCTGAACTCTGGAAGAGTATTCTAGAAGAAGGACACCGTAGTGGATTGAGTATTCATCATGGTGCTACCAAGATGTATCATGATTTGAAAAAGCTGTTTTGGTGGCCTGGAATGAAGAAGGAAATTGCTGAATTTGTATTCTCTTGTTTGACGTGTCAGAAGTCAAAGGTTGAACATCAGAAGCCATATGGATTCATGCAACCGATGTTTATTCCCGAGTGGAAGTGGGATAGCATATCAATGGATTTTGTTTCTGGATTACCGAGGACCGTTAAGAATTGTGAAGCTATCTGGGTTGTTGTGGACAGGTTGACGAAGTCTGCACATTTCATACCAGTGAGGATGGATTATCCGATGGAAAAGTTGGCTCAATTGTATATTGAGAAGATAGTTAGCCTACATGGTATTCCTTCGAGTATCGTGTCAGACAGAGATCCGAGATTCACGTCGAAGTTCTGGGAAGGTTTGCAGAAGGCTTTGGGTACTAAGCTGAGATTGAGTTCTGCTTATCATCCGCAGACAGATGGACAGACTGAGAGGACGATTCAGTCGTTAGAAGATTTGTTACGTGCTTGTGTACTAGAAAAAGGAGGTGCTTGGGATAGTTATCTGTCTTTGATTGAGTTTACCTACAACAACAGTTTTCATTCGAGTATCGGTATGGCTCCGTTTGATGATTTGTATGGTCGGAGGTGTAGAACGCCTTTATGTTGGTATGAGTCCGGTGAGAGTGTTGTGATTGGACCGGAAATTGTACAACAAACTACGGAAAAGATTAAGATGATTCAAGAGAAGATGAAAGCGTCTCAGAGTCGTCAAAAGAGTTACCATGACAAGAGGAGGAAAACACTTGAGTTTCAAGAGGGAGACCATGTGTTTATGAGAGTTACTCCTATGACAGGAATTGGTAGGGCGTTGAAGTCGAAGAAGTTGACTCCGCGTTTTATTGGACCTTTCCAAGTTTCTGAAAAAGTGGGAGAAGTAGCTTATCGTATTGCTTTGCCGCCAATGCTTGCAAACTTGCATGACGTATTTCATGTATCGCAATTGAGGAAGTACGTTGCGGATCCATCCCATGTGATTCAGGTGGATGATGTGCAGGTGAAAGATAACTTGACCGTTGAAACCTTACCTGTGAGGATTGAAGATCGGAAGCTGAAACAGTTGTGTGGCAAGGAAATAGCCTTGGTTAGAGTAGCTTGGGGAGGACCGGCTGAGGGGAATGTCACCTGGGAGTTGGAAATCCAGATGAAAGATTCCTATCCGGAACTCTTTGCTTGAGGTATGTTTTCGAGGACGAAAACTCTTTTAGTGGGGGAGAGTTGTAACATCCCAAAAATTTCTAATTTAATTAGTTTAAATTAATTTTAAATTAATTAATTTGGATTAGCATTTGATTGGAATTATGTGGAAAGAAATATAAAATGTTAAGTTGTTGGGCCTTATGGTGGAATTAGTAATATGGGGGTGTAAGTGTAAGGGAGCCCATCTCTAATTTTATGTTTTCATGAAATAAGGAAAAACAAGAGGAAAAAGAGTTAGAACGTGAAAAACAAGAAGTTGTGAGAAGAGGAGCTGAAGAACGTGAAAGAGAACCAAGAGGGAGAAGACCCACTCAAGGATTTGACTAAGGTAAGGGGAGACTTCTCTGATTATCATCTATTATCGGGTTAGGGGATAATAATATTGAGTAGATGTAGGATTCGGGTCAATTGAGTCATATGATAGGTTTAGGGATTGAATCAAATTGTATGATAATTGATCTTGTGTATGAAATCTATGATATTGTGTGATCATGGCTTTGTTTGATGTGTAATTGATGTATCGTGATGTGTATTTCGTGGTATGTGTGCATTTCATTTCCTATTATTCGAATTGGTGTAATTGGAATGAGTTGGGAATGGTTGGAATGCTGTTTTCTGCAGAATTTGGGGTTGCAGGTACGCAGTAACCGGTTACTGAGAGCAGGGTAACCGATTACTGCAGTGTAAAAAGGGAAATATTGCTGGCTGGGAGTCGGTAATCGGTTACTGAAAGCAGGGTAACCGATTACCCATACAAAAAACAGGGGGATGTATTTTCTGGAAGTCGGTAATCGATTACTGAAAACAGGGTAACCGATTATCCATACAAAAACCAGGGGGATGTGTTTCGTGAGTCAGGGTAACCGGTTACTGGCCTTTGGGTAACCGATTACCACTGAAGGTTTTTGAAAAATGCAGAATTTGGTAAAATGCATAACTTTTGAACCGTTGGTCCGTCTCGCGTGTCGTTTTGAGCTAAACGAACCTTATTAAATAATCTATGTGATGATTAATGATGTGATTGTGATTGAATGATGCATATATATATATATATATATAAACATGCTTGATGATGATGATGATTATGATGAGATGGGTATTTTGACGATGTTACTCATAGACTTGACGATGGTATAAGTATGTTCATATATGTTTGCATTCATTCATGTTCATTGGTGATACTGTATCCATAAGGGTGTGTTGGATCAGTGAAGGGCATGATTCCCATTGTGTGGAATCTGTGCCGGCAGGGCCGTATCTTGATGATGTTGGATCGGTCATGGGTTATTCCCATTGATGATGTTGGTACCACATGCATAGTGTCGGTTGCATTCATATGCATGACTTTTATAACATGATTGGATGCATTCAAGTGTTATAAATATTGATGATGTTGGTTGATTGCTTTGTGATGATGAAACTTGTCTGAATGTCTGTTTGTGAAACAATTGGGTGAACAATACAGCTATGATGTGTTATTGCCTTATAGCCTTATAACATTTGTTAATTATGATGAAGACTCACCCTTACATGTTGTCATTTTCAGATTGAGGATAGCGGCTATTCGACTCGGTGAGGATTAGCTCATGAGTCAGTTGTTTGGTTAGCGTCAGGTGTCATGCTCTGATAGTTGTAACACTGGGGACGCGAACGTTTAGAGTTTAAGTTTTGATAACTCTAGTTTTGTTTTTATGTTGAAGGATTGGTTTGAAAATGTTAAACTTAATATGTTGAACTATTTCCGCTGTGTTGACATGAATTGTTTTGATTAATAAGAATTGCCTCAGTGAATGCATGACATGACTGAATGATGTTTTAATTTATTTTGAAATTGTGGCACCCTTATTTCATGTACTCTGAATAACTTTATTTAATTTGCCGCGGGGTTTAGAAGGGTGTTACAAAAGAACCCCATGACTCGAACGCAGTGGAGGCGTTACCAAAGAAGCCATAAGAATGGACAGGAAAATTCGAAAATGGTGCATGCAAGATTTTCTCACTATCAGCCAAAGCCTTTTCACAGGAAGTTGACTGAAGAGCAGGCTAAAATAGCAAATGAAAGACTGGCTGCAGGAATGATCCTAGGAAAGAAACTGATCAAAGAATTGGTTGACGATGATGCTCCGATCCTCAATACAGAAAAAGAGCCTGAGTATTCTCCACTGTCGGACGAAGAGGTCGACGACAACTTTGACATAGAGTCAGATGAGTTGCTAATCGACTGTGGAATTGTCTCTGTACTTCCAGCAGAGTTCGACAGAGTATCTGAGGTATCTGAGAACGAAGATGATTTTCTTCCTGACGAGAATGTGGAAGAAACACCTGTCTGTTACTATGTAATGGGGAAAGGAGTGGTAGAAGAGCAAAAGGTTGTGTTTGAGAGGCCAGGTCGAGGAATGATGTATCATTTGAAGCCTTTATTCATAAGGGCGAAAGTGGATGATGTTCCAATAAACAAAGTGTTTGTCGATGGTGGGGCTGCTGTAAACTTAATGCCTTATTCCTCACTTCAGAAAGTGGGTAAATCTGACAAAGATTTAAGGCCCCATAATATGGTGTTATCTAATTTTGAAGGCAAGACAAGTGGAATACTTGGAGTGATTCAAGTAAAACTAGCTGTTGGTTCGATTGTCAGGTCAACCATCTTTATGGTGATTGCATCGCAGGAAAATTTTAAACTGCTGTTGGGTCGAGAATGGATCCATGGAATAGGGGCAGTTCCTTCCACCTTACATCAGCGTGTGGCCATTTGGAGACCAGATGGTATAGTGGAGAATATTGAAGCTGACCAAAGTTATTACAAAACTGAAAGTGGTCGTAGACACTTCGACCAGCATCTGGCAAATGTAGCTCCTTGCTACAAAGCAGAAGAGGTGTATTCTTCTGATGAAAGTGTGTCTAAGTATTTGAACTTAGACCCAAATTATGGTTTCATTTGGAATAAAGAAGACCCTAATGAACCATTGAACCATGAAAGTCCTCAAGAGCAAAGGACATTAGTCAAAGATGATGACCACTGAGTCAGAATACCTGGCTCGAATAACGGCTTATTTGGCCGAAAACAAAGAAAGAACGGCTTTAGAAGCCGAATTAGAGAAAAATATGGCTATTGAGGCCATGTTGGTAAAAAATGAGGACAGTCCTGAAGTCGATCACCAAGTCGAACGACTTGATGGGATATACGATGATGAACCTTTAGGTTTCGAAATGGATCCATTAGGATCAGTCAAAAGAATGCAAGCTCAAGATCCCCTGGAAGAAGTCGATTTGGGTGATGGGATCATTAAAAGGCCTACATATGTGAGCACGAAGCTTGCAAGTTGTTTAAAAACCAAGTTAATTTGACTCCTAAGAGAATACAAAGATTGTTTTGCTTGGGATTATCACGAAATGCCTGGTTTGGGTCGACAGGTGGTGGAACATCGACTACCTTTAAACCCAGGTAAAAAACCTATCAAGCAGCTTCCTAGAAGATTTGCGCCAGAGGTTATGGAAAAAATCAAAGTAGAAATTGAAAGATTGCTGAGAAGCAAGTTTATTCGAACTGCGAGGTATGTCGAATGGTTAGCTAATATAGTGTCTGTCATAAAGAAAAATGGTAGCCTTCGTATATGCATAGATTTCAGAGATTTAAATAAGGCTACCCCTAAAGATGAATATCCCATGCCGGGTGCTGAAATGTTAGTCGACTCTGCAGCCGGATTTGAATATCTCAGCTTATTGGATGGATATTCAGGTTATAACCAAATTTTTATAGCTGACGAAGATGTACCTAAGACGGCGTTTCGATGCCCATGTGCTTTAGGAACTTATGAATGGGTAGTAATGCCCTTTGGTTTAAAAAATGCTGGAGCTACATACCAACGAGCCATGAATTCCATGTTTCATGATTTTATTGACAAGTTTATGCAGGTTTATATTGATGATATTGTAATAAAATCTAACTCTGAAAATGGTCACTTGGACCATCTTCGACAATCTTTTGAACGAATGAGGAAATATGGACTCAAAATGAACCCTTTAAAATGTGCTTTTGGTGTACATGCAGGGGATTTCCTGGGCTTCGTGGTTCACAAGAAAGGCATTGAGATAAACCAAAATAAGACGAAAGCAATCTTGGAGCTAAAGGCGCCAGAAACAAAGAAACAACTCCAGTCATTGTTGGGGAAGATTAATTTCTTGAGGAGATTCATCTCAAATCTAAGTGGCAAAACGAAGATATTTTCACCACTTGTGAAGCTCAAGAACCAAGATCAATTCAAATGGGAGCAAGAACATCAACAGGCATTCGACCAAATAAAAGCTTATTTAACTAAGCCTCCTATTTAGTTACCCCCCAATAGGACAAAAAGTATGAAATTGTACATAGCTGCATCAGGCTCGACAATTGGGAGTATGTTAGCCCAAGAGGATGATAATGGCGTCGAAAGAGCTATATATTATCTAAGTCGAACCCTAGTAGATGCTGAAACTAGGTATAATGATATTGAAAAATTATGCTTATGCTTGTATTTCTCATGTAACAAACTTAAGCAATATATAAAGCCTGTTGATGTGTATGTGTCCTCTCATTTTGATGTTATTAAACATATGTTGTCTAAACCAATTTTGCATAGTCGAATTGGTAAGTGGGCCTTGGCGCTAACTGAATTTTCCTTAACATATGTTCCTTTAAAAGCTATGAAAGGACAAGTTGTGGCTGATTTTATAGTCGACCATGGGTTAGTCGAATTGTCTGTAAATCAAGTCGAACGAACTAACTGGAAACTGTTTTTTGACGGTTCTAGTCACAAAAATGGATCAGGCATTGGAGTTTTGATTATTTCTCCCAAAGGACTTCCAACAAAGTTCCATTATAAAATGAAAGAAATATGCTCTAACAATGAGGTCGAATATGAAGCCTTGATAACTGGTTTGAAGGCCCTAATAGATTTAGGGGCAACACGAGTTGAGATTCGAGGTGATTCTGAGCTAATAATTCGACAAATCAAAAAAGAGTATAAATGCATCAAAGAAAATCTAATAATGTATTATGCAATTGTGATACGCTTATTAGAAAAATTCGAACATGTTGAGATCTTGCATGTACCAAGATCTAACAATTACATTGCCAATGAATTGGCACAAATTGCTTCTGGGTATAGAGTTTCTAAAGACAAGTTAGAAGATATGGTCGAGATCAAGAATAAAGAAACCCATGAAGTATTAGACAATTTAGGTCAATTGTCGACGTCAAAATTCGAGGGGGTAGGTGATAATGTTGAAAGTAAAGTTGAAAGTAAAGATTTGTATGCCTTGGAAATTTTTGCCATCGACAATATGACTGATGCTGATTGGAGAAACCCATTGGTCCAATACCTAAATAATCCAGTCGGAGGAACTGATCGAAAGATTAAATATAGAGCTCTAAACTTTGTGATATTAGGAAATGATTTATACAAGAAAACAGCTGAGGGTGTATTGTTGAAATGCTTAAGTGAAGCTGAAGCATATTTGGCTGTGTCAGAGGTTCATAGTGGTGTTTGTGGAGCTCATCAGTCAGGCCATAAGATGAAATGGTTGTTGTTTAGACAAGGTTTATATTGGCCGACAATGCTAAAAGACTGTATTGAATATGCAAGAGGATGCCAAGAGTGCCAGAAATTTTCAGGCATTCAACATTTTCCAGCCAGTGAATTGCATGCCATTGTCAAACCTTGGCATTTTAGAGGATGGGCTTTGGATTTAATAGGAGAAATCAAACCTGCATCTTCTAAGCAACAAAGATTCATTTTAGTAGGAATAGATTATTTTACTAAATGGATAGAGGCAATCCCACTAGTTAATGCTGATCAAGAAGCAGTACTTAGTTTCATACAAAAACACATTATCTACAGATATGGGATTCCAGAAACTATTACTATTGATCAAGGATCAGTTTTTGTTGGTCGAAAGATGCAAGCTTTTGCAGCAGAGACAGGATTTAAATTGCTAACATCCACTCCATATTACGCTCAGGCCAATGGTCAGGTCGAAGCTGCTAATAAAGTGATTATAAATTTGATAAAAAAGCATGTGGGAAAAAAGCCAAGAAATTGGCATCAAATGCTCGACCAAATCCTTTGGGCCTGTCGGACGTCACCAAAGGAAGCAATAAATACTACCCCTTTTCATTTGACTTTTGGGCATGATGCTGTATTGCCTGCAGAAATTCATTTACAGTCAACAAGAATTCAACGACAAAACAGTCTTTCGTCTGATGAATACTGGAGTATGATGTTAGATGAACTAGTAGAATTAGATGAAGAACGACTAATAGCGTTGGATAAGTTAATAAGACAAAAGGAAAAAGTGGCGAAAGCTTACAACAAGAAAGTCAAAGAAAAAACATTCATGGTAGGTGATTATGTATGGAAAGTTATTTTACCCATGGATCAAAGGAACAAGTTATTGGGTAAGTGGTCCCCAAGTTGGGAAGGACCATTTAAAATTTTGCAAGTGTTTTCAAACAATGCATATGAAATTGAAGAACTAAATTCAGATGGTCGAATCTTGAGGATAAATGGTAAATATTTGAAAAAATATAAACCTATACTTCAAGAAATTCGCATAATAAAATAAAATCAAAAAATTATATTAAAATGGCTAAAAATTTGGCCAATCATTACAAAAGGTTCTTATAGAGCACGTTGATAGTCATTACAAAAAAGATAGCCAGCTAGGTCGAAAACAAAATTACAAAGTTGGAAAGTTATTCCTAAAATAGGTTAACTTGGCTGATTCAAATTCAATCTTAGAATCAAGTCGAGACAAATTTTGTTTGAGCTGTCGAACGCTGCTTTCCAACTTGAGGGCATTTTCACCATGACCAAGTCCTTTCAAGACTTCCTGGTCAACAATTTCAGGAGAAGGGACCTCTTCAGTTTGGGCCAAATTGATTTTCTCTTGTTCAAGATCTTGAATCTTCTTGTTGAGGTCTTCAATTTGAGCCTTGTAATCAGCAATCTTGTTGTCGATCTCTCCCTTCTTATCAGAAAACTTTAAAGTTTTTTCCTGAAATTCTTCAACCTTTTTGGTCGAAGCTGCACTGGCATCCCATTCCCTCTCCATTTCACGCTCTTTGTTCTTTGCCTGACGAGTAATGTTCTTCTTCGTCATGAGGTCCCTCCAGAGCTGGTCGAAGTACGCCTTAAAATCAAAGAAGAATTGAACAACAACTGCTGGAAGAGAAGCTTTGATTAGTAAGTCGAGGATTTTACGAATTTCTCCACCAAGATGTTCAGAACTTTCAAGAACAGCGAGAAACTCAGGTTCGTTCAGATGGGCTCTTAGCTGACATATAGCTTCAACAAGAGAAGCATCAATCTCAGCATCAGGATTGGTCGACTGAGCAGGAATCTCAAAAGAACTTGGTCGCAGCTTCTGAAGTCGAAAGAGAGCTTCTACAGGATTGGTCTTCTTCAAGTCCAGAATCTCCTCTTGACTAAGAGAACTATTCGAGTTGGTGTCATCAACAGTAGGGTGTTGTTTGGATTGAGAAATGATGTCTTACTTTGAACGAGAGGCTTGATCAGCAGCTTTAACATTTGCAGGTTGAGCTTGCCCAATAATAGGATTGTTTTGGGGCTCTGTTCGACTTCGACCTGGAGTGTTAGCCGAATCAGTGATACTTCCAAAAGCATCAGTCCGTTGAGGGCTAAAAAGGTTGGAGTCAGGAGCAGCCTCAGTAATATTTTCAGCAACTTCGACAACCTTCTCCTGAATATGGTCGACAATTTGGGCATTCTATTCAGAAGAAAGTGTTAGAAAACAATTTGTTAGAGAAAAAATATTGAAAGAGAATGTTAAGTTACCTCAGGAGGAATTTGAGAAGACGAAATTGTTGGAGCTGTTTGGGGCTTGACAATTACTTTTGGAATGTTCTTAACAATTTTCCGTTTCTTTGATGGAGTCGGAAGCGGGAGTCGTGAAAAAATTTCACTTTCTTGATTTGGTGGTGAAGTGGTTTCGTCTGAGTCAGCAGGGACTAGCAGCTAAAGAAAGGAAAATAACAATTAACAAGGGTTCAGGCAGTATTGACAAAAGATTAAAGGTCAAGATAAATACCTTTCTAATAGTTTTGTTTTTCTTGGTAGTGGTGGTGTTCGACGTACTAAGACGCTTTCGACCTGGTTTAGGAGCAGGGACTTCGACTTGAGCAGTAGGATCAGGTCCTGAAAGGTCTAAAATTGAGATTAGAACATTACCATTGATAATAAAGAAAACGAAAGTAAACATAAAAAACTTACTTATAGTAAGTTGATCCTCCAGTACGTCGAATGTAGTGTTCAGCTTCTTGACGAAAGAGTCTCCATCAAACAGTTGGTAATATTCAGACCACCATTCATTGAATTCTTTGGTTGTAAAGTAGGAGTTTTGGAAAGTGAAGGTGGGATGTTCCAAGGATTGTTTGTTATGAAACTTCAAGCAGTCGAGGTGTTGACGGGATGTGAACGGTCGACCAGAGTAACAAATATCACCATCATGGGAATATAAGCTTTTGGGCAGCATCTGGCTCAAACCAAATTGTCGAGAGACCAAGTTTGGTTGATAACCCACAAACCCATAGCACTTACCAGTCGACTCAATACGATGAGAAAGTAGTGTTGGAGTTAGAAAGGAAGCCCAAATAGCATTTAATTAAGCTCGAAGAGTAGGAGTATTCCCAGGAAAAATAGCTTTGAACCAAGTCGGCCCAAAGCATCGATTGGAGAAAGGGGCCATGGAAGCAATGAATGTTTTACATTAAAAAAACAACCTCACATATTTGAGGAGGTTGGGCCTGTTAGACTCATCTTGAGGAGTTTGAAAGGCAAGCTTGATGCCTTCGACCCTCCGGTCATACATGACCTCTAGAATGGATCTGGAAACAGTGTAACCTATATGTGACTCGAAGGTGGCATTCAACCAGTGTTGTAAGAGCCAATAAGGTCCCGATAGAGAGAGTTGTTTTGGAGTCTCATGCAGGCGTTTGATCCTTAAAGATGCTATGCCTAAAGTATGGTAAAGATAAGCAAGGAGAAGCTTACCTAAAGAGACCTTTCGACCTTCATGAATCTGAATAGCCAAAGGTATGTAAGCTTTGGCAATCTGAACGGATCTTGGACAAAACAGATAGTATGAGAGCCAGTAGGTGAGGAAGGCAACATGCTCTTCGTCAGAGACTTCTTCTGTCGACTTGTCATAATGATCTTGCATATACTTGGTGATGGTAGCATTGGTGAAGTTGAAATTCATTTCTGTGGGAAGAGTGGGGTCGAAGATCTCACCTAATGGCGAAAGCCTTGTGATGGCAGCCACGTCGAAGAGAGTGGGAGTCATCATTCCACAAGGAAAGTGGAAGGTGTTAGTCGAACCTTCCCAAAAGAAGATCGAAGCAAGTAGCATAGGAGGACAAACCCTATGACCAGTTCTAGATAATTGTATGGCGTCGAAGATGCCCAATTCCTCCCATCTTTGTTGTTTTTTCGCTTGAACTTTGTTAAGCCAAGCCAAGTACTCTTTGTTGCCAGGAGCTGGGGTCGAACGAAACACCCTAAGTGTAGGGTCCATAAACTTCAAGTCGAGGGGACGTGGTTTGTCGAAAGCTACAGGCATGGTGGTTTGGAAGCAAGGAAAGAAACCAGTGGTTTGCTCTGGGTGGTAACGATGATCTGGTAATGGCCCTGAGAAAGCCATTAATTTATCAGTAATCTGAAAAGGGATTAACATCTGGTTTTGCCAAATAATGGTTTTGGCTTCTGTGAGGTTGGGTTGAGGAACAAAATCCAACCCTTGTTCTTCCTCTTCACGAGACATAATAAACCCTAAAGGGTTAGAACCTGTAGCATAAACAATAGTGTTGGTGTTTGCAGCAGCCATTGTTGTTGTGTTTGGAAGAGGAGAAGAAATTAGTTTGAAGGTTAGAGAAGAAGAGTGTTCTTTCTGAAACGTTTGAGAAAGAAAAATGAGAAAAAACTTGCACATATATATAAGGCTGTAGTGACGTCATAAAAAATCGTGCAAAAAGAAGTTGTGAAATCAAAGGTCATGTCAAAAAACGCTTTGGAAACTGGTTTTAGAAAGTGGGAAGTAGTTATAGCCCACTACCTAAGAATTAGGTAATAATTAGTACCTAGGGATGTGCAAAGTAATCATGGCGTTAGAAAAGAACAAAAGTCGAAACCCAAGAAAGAACTGAAACGCCATTTTTCTCTTTCCTAAAGTCAGTCGAAAGAAGTCGCTTGGGGGGCAATTTGTTACCCTAGGATTTCGACTTATTAAATAATGGTAAATAATCTCTAAAATAGGTGAGATTATTGAAGAATCTAAAGAGAGAAATCTGACTAAAAGGTCTTGTTTAGTCAGAGCTGTCGTTCGACTATCTACAAACCATCATTGACCAAGGTTCGACTAGATTTAGTCAAGATGCAGGTTCGACTAGAACAAACAGAAAAAACTTAGACATTTTTGTTTAAGTATAGCACTGAGGTCGGAAGGCATCAGAAGTCAAGAGGCAGTTGCAAGCAGTTTTTTGGCAGTTTCCACAGGACGCGTGGAGGTCTCACAGTTGAAGATCTTGCATGTCGAAGACACGTGTTTACTGATAATCAGTCGACCGTTAGTAGTAGTTATTTTATTTTTACTATTTAAGCAAGTTCCATAGGAACAGTTTAGAAGTCCGCATTTTCTACATAAACACAAGTAAACTCAAATCTCTGTGCAATAATGAGTAAAGAGTGCAACTTTGGAATGTACGTATGCGTACCAGTTTAATTAATGCAATCATTTTACGTTATATTTCATCTTTCAGTGCACATTTACTGCTTTTTTATTGCTTTGATTTACTTTAAAGCCTTTAATTTCAGTGTTTACTTTTACTTTAAAGTCACTGTTGCATTTAATACAAACCAGATACACATAGTATAACAAAATAAAGCAATTAGTCCTGGAGTATTCTAGTTGATTCCGCAAAAGTAACCTTTAAAAAGGAAACTAGCGCTTGTTTACCATTTTTCTGGGTAAACAGCGTGGCATTTGAATTGAGATGACTTTATTGGATTTGAAAAGTAGTTTAAAAGGGTTTGGAAGAAACTAGACAAACGTCACATCGGATTATCCGATTATTACCTAGCATGTCTAGGTCAGATCTGTGTTTGCTACCCGATTCACTACATCAATATGTGGCGGACAATACATTTAAAAGAAAGTATGTTGGAACATAGCATATGAGAGGAGGAAAAATATTCCCTATATAGTGGAGGAAGAATAAGTCTTCCACAATTTCCATGAGTTCATGGGGAAAGTAAGAGAAAATCGTTTATTCCCTACTACCTGATTTAAGAAGCCACCTTTATATACTCTTGCCCCAAGGTTGGGAAGATTACTCAGTAGTTCTCAGTGATTCAATATAATAGAATCTCTTGCAACCATATATGTGAGCAGACTCCCCTTTATTGTAATTTATCAGTACAATTTACGCTTATCATGGGATCCAGGTAAAATTAACCTAGGTCATATTCACATTCATTTTCAAATTTCCTAAATCATCCTTTTCAACAAGGTGAAACAAAGGCACTACCACTGCTAGCAGCACCGACGACGGTGACTAGGAAATCTTAGCAAAGATGCGGGTGTGTACACTGATAACATAGTTGTAAAAACCCCGTGGGAAGGAAGTCAATGTACTAACCTAGAAGAAATCATGAAGTCGGTCATGAGTTACAACATGCATCAGAACCTCGCCAAATGCTCTTTTGGAGTTCAGTTGGGCAAATTATTTAGATTCATGGTAACTAGAATGATAACATAGGAAACTCTAAAAAATTTCAGGCCATCATTGACATAAGAATCCTCGCCCCGGTGAAGGAAGTATAACATTTAGTAGGTCACTTGGCCTCCTTGTCCATGTTTCTTTCTTGCGTAGGCGATAAATTTTTTCATTTCTTCACCACTTTAAAGAAGAAGGAGAAGTTTGAATGGACAAGCGAGTGCAAGGAGGTGTTTGTATAACAAATAATTTTTTTAAACCCCTTTATTACTAACCCTCCAAAAAGAGGGTGTGCTGATATACTTATATTTGTCACTGACATGCAATATAATAAGCTTTGTGTTTGTCATGAGAAAGAGAAAACTGAATAGTCAGTCTACTTCGTCAACAAAGTGTTTAAGGGTGCAGATCTAAGATACCAGAAGATACAGATATTAGAATTGGAAGTCGTGATAACGGAGTGTGATCAAACAGACTGTATTCAAGGAGATGCCTAAAGGACGGTACAATTTCCGCTAGGTCTAAAGGATTATAAATACATACCTAAAAATTAGGCCAAAGTGGTCATATTCACAAACCACTTACCAAAGTCGGCCCAACGTGTTATGAGGCCTAAGACGAAACTTAATTTAAATTATTTTAAAAATGATATTTTATTAAAATTTAAACTAGTAATTTATATTTATATATATATATATATATATAGATATAGATATAGTTTATTATTATTATTATTATTAATTTTTTGTATAAATAATTATACAATTTGTTTTTAATGAACAATTAATAAACATAGAATGAAATATTAAAACTTTCTTATTCTCTCTCCCATGTATTTCTTTCATGTTGTAGAAATTCATGGGTGAGTACAGGGGCGGAGCCAAGGCCCAGCTAGCTCGGGCAGGCGCCCGGGCTCATCCCCTTTGTACTCTTTCAATTTAATAGTCGATTTTTAGACAAAATCGGGGGTAAAATTAGGGGCAAATTTAGTAAAAATAGAGTGTGAAAATTAAAATAGATGAATAATCAATTATGTGAAGTTTTTGCCCAGGCTGCCTAAAATTCCTGGCTCCGCCACTGGGTGAGTAGCTACAACAGAATTTGAAACCGTGTGTCAAAAATATAATTATTAGAACTTTTGCCGCAAAACCATTACGTCACTTGATACTTTTTATGAAACATTTATTTATTATATAATGTTTGAGGCCTTACTTATCTGCATTTGAGGCCTATCTTAAAGGCCAGAAAATTTGAGGCCTAAAATGATAGCCTCACTCGGAAAATTATACCTCGTACCGCTACCATTATTTCTCTACTCTTATATTTTTTAAAATATTCCAATTCTATCCTTTTAATTTATAAAATAATTTTATTATTTAATATTTACCATTTTACACTTCTACCAAAGTGCATCGAATAACTTGCAATCAAGTTTTCTGGTTTGTAATTTTTCTTCACCGGATAACCTGCAGTCAAGTTTTCCTGTTTGCTATTTTTTTTCACCGGACAACTTGCAGTCAAGTTATCCGGTTTGTAATTTTTCTTCACCGGATAACTTGCAATCAAGTTTCCCGGTTTGTAATCTTTCTTCACCGGATAACTTGCAGTCAAGTTTTTCGGTATGTAATTTTTATTCACCAGATAACTTGCAATCAAGTTTTCTAATATGTATTTTTTCTCAAATAACTTATGCAACAATTAAAAACCAAGTCCTAAAGTAAATAAAACCGTGGCCTATTCAAATAGGCATGGTTTTTGCAACTTATGAAAAATGTATATCCCACGCTTGAGAACCGTTGCCTAATATTGTAGATAACTATTTTATTTACTTTTGGCCACGGTTTTCCTTGTTGCCTAAACTTTTTTTTTTGTAATTTTTAGGTTAGTTAAAAATTATGCACCATCATCATTTCTAAATGGTTTTAGATCTTTTTCCTAACAATCATTTTCATGTTTCCATCATATTTTGACTTCATCAAGATTAAATGCAGTGTTTGTAACGCCCCAAACTACTTTCAAGATTACTGACTGACCTCACAACGTGTGAGTGAGGAAACGTATGATGAAAAGACTCGTGTTGGTTTGTGGGTTTAGTCGGTAATCCTGAAAGTAGTTAAAGGCGTTGCAGACACTACATTTAATCTTGATGAAGTCAAAATATGATGGAAACATGAAATGGTTGTTAGGAAAAAAATCTAAAACCATTTAAAAATGATGATGGTGCATAATTTTTAACTAACCCGAAAATTAAAAAAAATAAAAAGTTTAGGCAACAAGGAACAACCGTGGCCAAAAGTAAATAAAATAAAAAAATAAAAAAGTTTAGGCAACAAGGAAAAACCGTGGCGAAGAGTAAATAAAATCGTTATCTACAATATTACAAACCGAATAACTTGACTACAAGTTATCCGGTGAAGAAAAATTACAAACCGGATAACTTGACTGCAAGTTATCCGGTGAAGAAAAATTACAAACCGGATAACTTGACTGCAAGTTATCCGGTGAAGAAAAATTAGAAATCGGAAAACTTGATTGCAAGTTATCCGATGCACTTTGGTAGAGGTGTGTAATAGTAAATATTAAATAATAAAATTATTTTATAAATTAAAAGGATAGAATTGGAATATTTTAAAAAATGTAGGAGT
The DNA here is from genome assembly GCF_029867415.1 of Vicia villosa. Taxonomy (NCBI): domain Eukaryota; kingdom Viridiplantae; phylum Streptophyta; class Magnoliopsida; order Fabales; family Fabaceae; genus Vicia; species Vicia villosa. Next base: position 52,576,856 of record NC_081186.1, read on the forward strand.
AGAGGAATAATGGTAAGGGTATGAGGTATAATTTTCCCTCACTCAATTTGGAGTTGGGTTGGCCCTGCCACTTACTTAAGACCTCATTCTATTTGATATATCGCCGACATGTGGAAGGAGTTTAACAAAGATGTATAACTAGTTTGATAAAAAAAATAGTGAAGGAACATATTTTAAAATAAAATAATTCCTTTTAAAATTTTACACTTATATTAATTACAAATTTTAAATGAAAAAAATAGAGTTTAAAATTTTAAAAAATAGTTTTTACAATTTATTTTTATATGATTTCTTTTCTATGTTATGCCATACAAATAAAATTAAACAAAAAACCGTGGATGGCAGGATTCAAACCTGCGCGGGCAAAACCCACATGATTTCTAGTCATGCCCGATAACCACTCTGGCACGTCCACTCATTAATAAATTTTTTCAATACAATGTATTTAACATTAAGCATTAACAACGCCTTTGTTTTAAACATGTGTCGTGGTTCATTGAAGCTAATAAAAACTAAATTCTGGTTCTCAAGGTTCGTGTTTTTTGTGAGATCAAGGCTCAAAACAAAACCACACACATGATAATGTAATAAGCTTTGTATTTATCAAGAGAGAGAGAAGACTGAATTGTCAGTCTACTTTGTCAGCAAAATGTTCAAGGATGCAGATCTAAGTCGTGATCGTTGATAGAATGGTTACTTCTTGTAGTGATTAACCATTGATACAAAGTTGGGAACAATCACGAGTGTTAAATAAACAACATTACCTCTACTTAGTTCACACAAACATAATGCTTTCAATCTCAGTGCTAATTTTTATGAGTGAAAACTTCGAGAGAGATAAGTGAGTCTAGTGTTTCGCAAACTAAATTTGGTCAAGCAACAAATACTTTAGCACAAGGGTTCTATTTATAAAACTACTAGTGAGTATTGCAAGTGGAACAAGTCTACTAAGCACATCATACCTTACGGTGTACTGTATTTCACTTAATGCATTGTATCTTACGACATTCCATATTTTACTTAAGTATATTATACCTTATGGTGCTCCTTATTCCACTTAGGGTACCTTACGGTGTTCAATATTGCACTTAAGTACACAGTACGTTACAACATACCATGTTTCATGAATTAAGGCTAGACCATTGTAAGAATTCATAATTGAATAAGCTTAAATTATTTATTTTCTCCCATCAATCTGTCCTTATGTGTGTGACTCATCATGGGTCTGACCATATATAACAAGATTAAGTTTTTTTTCTCAAATGCACCAGTCCATTGTGGTGTTCCATGAGGAGTAAGTTGGCATATAATTTCACATTCTTCTAGGCTTAAATATTCACCTCGATTTAATGAAAGAGTTTAAATACTCTTGCATTTTTTTCTTTATTTTTGAATTCCTTGAACTTTTCAAAGAATTTTGTTTTATGTTTCATTAAGAGAATAAATATCGCCTGTCTTTCCACTGTTTTTACAAAAAATTTAAAGTTACCTGTCAGAAAACATTGGATAATTCATGGTAAATTTCATTTCTACATACACAAACATTCTCTAATATGAGAACATGTCTACAAGTGTCAATTGTGTATTTATGTAATTATTTAAATGGCAATTGGATATGGAGTGTTGCCATTAGATATATTTTAAGATATGGTGGGACCCATTTTAGAGTTTTTGATGAGTTGTATGGATATTTAAAGGATGTAGTTGAGTTGTTTAAATAGTTAAAAAGTGTAATATAATATAAAAACTGAGTAAGACTCATTTAAAGAATTCAAATGAGTATAATAGATGTGGATGCTCTAAGTACACATAATCATATCTAATGTGATCATCAATAAATATGATAAAGTATTGAAAACCTTCTATAGATGATGTGTTTAGTGGTCCATATACATCAGTATGTATGAAAGCAAAAAAAAAAAATACCATCTCTTTCGCCTTTTCTTGTGAAAGGGGACTTTGTTATCTTTCCAAGTAAACAAAATTTGTATGTCTCATATGATTCATAATCGAAAGAGTCCAAGAGTTTATCTTTATGGAGTTTGGAAACTTGTTTCTCATTTATTTGGCCCAAACGACAATGCTAAAGTTAATTAAGATTTAACTCGTTGGGATTTATCATTTTAGTATTAATGTTATAAATTTGCATTTTAAGATTAAAGACTCAGTTCTTGGCATCCAAGCTTATTGAGAGCATATATTTCACTTCTAAAAAGCAATAGTTTCTCACATTGAGTGATTATTGCAACTTTAGTTGTTAAGTTTGGAGTACTTTAGTTTAATTTCCAGAAGCTATTTCTTGCTTTTTTTATTGCATTATTTCAAGCTTTCTGCAATTTATTTCAAGTTCAAAGTTGTACCGAATCGAAAGTCTCCCTATGAAGCATTATTCTAAAGTGTTCATTATTTATGAAAATCCCAAGTTTTGTTTATATGCTGTATTTTATTATGTTTACTATGAATAATTGCTTATTTACCACTTTTAACATGTCAACTTAAGTCAGTCGAGCTCGGAATGTGAGGACCCTCATACATACGGTACTCTAACATATTGTGCGTTAATAATTGTTACAAGAATTATTTTTAAGTATGAAAGTTTCAGGTTTTTATTATTAAAAGTTTGTTGCGAAAGCTGGAACACTACGATATTGTTTTCAGCTCGAAAGATTCAAAATGGTGTCTGAATAAAAATAAATTAGAAATTAATTTTAAAATACAGCGATAACGCTCTTCAAATAAATTTAGAAAAATAATTTTTAAAAAGAGATTTTGAGCTTATAATCAGGTACGTAGAAGCGGGCGTTTATATATTTAAAATCCAATATCGGACACGCGAAAGCAGTCAATACCTTTAAATTAATTTCCACTAAAAAAAATTTTTTGACTAAGAATTGATTATTTTCCAAACGGGACTTCTATAATGTAATTTATACCATATGAAAGCGGGCAATTACAGGTTCGAAATATGATATCGTACATGCAAAAGTGGCCAGTACCTTCAACATTATCTTTTCTCGCGAGAATATATTTTCTCATAATAATTATAAAGCACGATTTTGTGAGTATCAACGGTCGACGAGAATTGCATTCCGGTCTCTCGTTATTAAAATTAATTTTAAACCACTTATTTCCAAGTATGCGAACAAACCCAAATTGCACCGCCTTAGATAACTAATGTGATAAAAGATAATGATACTTGTCAGTTGGTCTCTATGGGATTCGACGTCTTTTAACAACATGATAACAGATAACGGTGACTTCCCCAAATCCACCTTATTTTTCTTAGTTGGAGAAGACTTCGACCCCTCTAAGGCAAAGCTAGAAGGAAGGGCCATAGAAATGGCATTGACAATCACTACAACAAAAAAACACATTTCACCTCGGACGTGAAATGCATTTAATTTTGGCTACAGAAGAGAGACAATGAAGGGCGTCATGAAAAGCTTCCACTTCACCCCTCGGTTAACAAACAACTGAGGGGTTAAGCTATCTGCACATAGGTTCGAACCCTAACATCTGCATTTTTATTATTTTCAAAACTAGTGCATCATACCTCTCAGTTTATCAATAAAACCGAGGGGTAAGATAGATTGTTTTTTTTTTAAAAAACTCGTTACATTGTTTACACAGAATATTAATAAATTGATTTATTTATAAATTACATTGTTTACCCAGAATATTATATTGTTTACACTGAATATTAAAGTAAAAATTAATTTGTCAGTGAAGATAAAATATTGGATCTTTGAATCATTGAATTTTAGGGAAGATCAAATGTTGGGTGCTAGGATACTTTGAATTTCTTTTGCTTGCATTTGATTCTGTTATAAAACAAAAAAGGGTTAGATAAATAAATGATTTTCTGCTCAAATATTTAAGAACACAAACCTTAAACTCAAATAGTTTTCTGCTCTTTCAATCCATCATAGAGAACTTTTCATGTCAAATACTCTTGCAAACCTTAAAGTGGTGGATTTAATTAGTTTCAAACGCTTCATGATGTTTCATTATCAATTTTTTTATATTCATTATGCTTTTATAATGGAAGTCTTTTATGTTTCACATGGATCACTAGTTGTAGTGTCTAGTTGTAGTGTCTTGAGCATAAATACTCATGAAATGGACATTTGTTTAAGGACGATGATCAATATCCTCAATAATCACGCTAAATTATCCCCTCAGTTTTGACACAAACCGAGGTAAAATATGTTTATCCCTCGGTTTCAATAAAAAACTGAGGTGAATAAGCTTTTTTTAAAAACATTACATTGTTTACACAAGATATTAAAATACATTTATTACAACAAATCCAAATTCATCATCGTCGTTGTTATTCTTGGAGAACAACAAATATATTTGATGTAATCCAGATTTTGTTGCACACCTTTTGTGCGTATTCTTTTCAAATTCAATAGTTTAAATGCATCCAACTTCTAATAAGTTATTTGTTCCAAGCATTGAAAAATGTTTTTTATGTACTTGCAATCCATCATATAGAACTTTTCCAAGATTCGTTAAGTTTTATGATTTCATTATCTTGAGAAAATATTTTTTCTGTCTTGCAATCCATCCCAAAGAATGATGCATACGAGTTTGGGACGGCTGCATATAAGTTAGGATTAGGGTAAAATCTATTTAACGAGTTTTGTTATAGTAAAATTTGATTATTTTATCCATCGGTTCTTATAGAAACCGAAGGGATAGATCATTTAGTTTACACTTATAAAGAAATAAAAACATAATTTGCAATATCAAGGATTCGAAGAATGTCATGAATTGTTTTTCCCTTCGGTTATATCAAAAACTGAGGGAATATGTGGTTTTTATTTTGAAAAAAAAAACATGGTGCGCCTTGGCATTATACCTCGGTTTTTTGTTGGGTGAGGTGAAAACTTTATCATGAAATATATTATTTGTTGTAGTGAATTGCCCCCACAAAAACATTTTTTCTTTTCCTTGATACCCTTGTCTAGAAACTATAAGGGTCGCTCTAATGCACTTTCTGGATTTTGCCCTGACGGGTTTTCACCTTTGCCATCATCTCTTTCCTCTCGGCCAAAGAAACATGAGTCATCCTAGGTGCAAAATCAAAAGGAATAATTAAAAACAAAAATAGAAAATGGAATGAGACAAGACCAAACAAAAATGGCAAAAACACATTACTCAAACACTCCAACAATTTGGGATAAGTGACGTCGTTTCGAAATAGGTCTCATAGATAACCTCAGGGTAGTGAGTGATCCCTCTGGCCATGAAGCGCGCTCGCAGACACCCATCTTCCCTTAGACACACCTTTAGTCTCATAAAAGGGGGAAAAAGATGCCAGTGGTGGACGTGATATCAAGACCCCAACAAATCACCTTGAATTCTCAAGCAAAAACCCAATTGTTGTGATACAGTTGGGAAGGTGCAACATTGAGTGCCTTAAGAGGAGAACAGATTCAAACAGGGTAAAGAGAATACCCTCCCAAAAATAATTTATGACCCCACAATAAAGATATAAATATTAGTTTGGCACTCCAATGAGTCGCCTCATGCAAACTTTCACCCTGAGCACACAGGGCTCTAGGATTATATCGGCTTCGTTGTTAATGTTGGAGAACTCTAGTCCAACTTGATATGCCTCCACACAGCCATTATCTATACAAAGAGAATTGAAACTCAATATCTCATTTCTAAAAATATTGGCAGAAAGCTCCATAATGATCTCAACCGAACTTGAGGAAGAAGACATTGAGTTAGTATCGCTATCGCTAGAAGATCTAAAGGAGATTGCATATACCTATCTTTCCACAAAACCCCAATCCATATTCCCTGTATTTATTTTGGAGGCCTCTGCACAATGCCTCCACAACTCATTTATTTCAGAAACGAGTTAAGGCTCTATGACATTCCTAAACTCATCATACTCGTGGATAAACACCATCAAAAATAAAATCACACGGGAGAAAATATCAAAGTTTTTACCTAATGGTAGTTGAAGAAGAGAAAAGAGGCAAGCATGTTGTTAAGAAAATTTGGGATATCTTAGAAGCAAGAAAAAAAGACAAATACTGAAGAAAAAAATAGCTCTTGGGAGAAAAAGTACAAAGAGATGGATCTGGATAGATTAGAGCTTGTGAGGAGGTGAGAGACGTCAAGGGTTATATAAGGACATGTGTCGCTATGAAAAATACATAGAGTCTCCATCAAATTTTATTTATCTTAAAGGGAAGGGGAAACATCAAGAAAATCCCATAAGGATGGATAAGATGGTATCGCAACCAAACTCAGGTACGGAAGTCGAATATGCAAGGGGAAAGTATTATCACCCCTCACATCTATTATACTCAACAGGATCCACTTTTTTTGTTTGTTTCTAAGGATGTTGTTATCTAAGGGTTTACTTGCTAAGAATGGGAAAAAGAAGGCTTTAAATTAGGGAGCTCGCCAGGATTTTCTGAATCATGTGCCTACGTATCCTCAATGTGCGATGAAAATATCAGAGTTATGTAGTTTGTCTAGAAAATGTTTGTTTGTTGGTTGTTTTTAGTGGACGGTGTTACCGTTCACGTTTTAGCATTAGGCGTTGTTGCTCGTTGTGTGAAGTCTTATGCGTTGCTTGTGTTGCGGTAGAACTGAAATAACACGCCCTTTTGTGAATATGTTTTAAAGTTGAAAAGCCCTAAGGAAAATAGGTTTGAATTTGTGGAGATTGATTGTTAAGGGAATGGATAGTAAATGATTTCCGATACAGGGGGCAATTGGCAACTTTCCACCTTTTATTTATTAAATTATTTGTGATTGGATTTGTACTAAAGGCAATGAAATGGATGTGAATATCTTGAACGACAGGGTCATGCATCCCACGCGCAAGAATATTCTAAACAAGGTCGGGAATACAACCTCTCGTTCTTATCCATCTACTTAAGTCTCATATCGTACAAATCATCTCGTATTTTATGTGTTTTTGAAATTTATTGAAAAAAAGTTTTGTTTTAAATTGAGAAAAGAAAGAACTAAAAGAAGATGGAATTTCTACTTAGTATTAGCATGCAAAGGTTGGATCATGGTTGAGATTTCAGGGGGGATTTCTACCCTAAAAGTTCTCATGCAAAGGCTTGGAAAATGACCTAAAAAGGTGTTATATTTTAGTTTAATTTAATCAGGCCAAAAACTTAATTAAATTGCACTAAAATCAACCTAAGGGATCATGCTTTGGAATCTCAAAATTTAATCAAGTCAAAATCATGTAAACAACAAGCACCAAAATAATCACAATTTACATCAAAATTTGTAACAAAAGTAATGGCAAAAAGTGTGCAAAGATGTGATATAAGAATTTAAAAGAAAAGAATCCTAAATAGTTCCTAAAGATAAAATTCACCAAAACAGTTATTGTTTTTATTATATTTATTAATGTTTTTTATTGTGTTTTTAATCTATACTTTTATTGTTTTATTATTAAAGAAAAATAAAAGAGCGAAATGGTTGAAGGTGATGTGTTGGTGAGAATGAGAGAGTTGGGGAAGATGAAGATTGGGGGAAGAGGATGGGAGAATTGGTGAAGGTAGAGATGATGATTTGTGTGAACGGTTGAGAGTGGTGGAGAAGATGAAGAGTGAAATGGTGGAAATGATGGAGTGTGTAGAGTGATGAATGACTCGTTTTGTTTATATAGTTGAGGGGAAGATGAAGTTCAGTTGTAGGGAGAATGAATCATGGCCATTAGATCAGAGATTTTTGTTAGAGAGATTAATGGAGAGATAAGTGTCAGTTAGAGTGTGATTTGAGTCAGTTAGAGTTTGTTAAGCCAAGCTGGAGATTCAGTTAGGGCTTGTTAAAATTTGAAGTTATGAACTGTTAAATCACTTGGCTCGGTTAGTTTGTTGAATTGTTAATGTGACATTCTCTTTGGCACTTAGCTTTTATTTTGCTTGAATTGTGTTTGTTAGTTAGGTTTAAGGTACTTAGAGATTAGATTAAATTGGTTAGTTACAAGTTAGTTGGACTGTTAGTTTTAGCAACTAAGCTGTTGTTTTGTTATATTAGCTTGAAGTTGATTTCTATTGGAGTTTTTGTTACAGATTGTTAACTGTTAGAGTTAATAGTGCTAGTTAGTTAGTTAAGGGCTCATGAACTAGGATAAGGTTAGTTAAGTTGGTGAGGTTTTTCTGTTAGTTATAGTTAGTAATTCTGTCAGGCTCGGCCATGTGCATGTGCAACAGGAGCCACAACATAGGGCCTCAACTTTGTAGGCGCCTCAAAATATATTAAATATATGCTACGGTTAACATAAATTTGTTTTGTGTCAAATATCATTGATCAATACAAATAGCATACTAGTTTTGTGTTATGTTTTAAATAGAAGCTTGTCGGTTCAAATTTAAAAGCGAAAACCCCCTTAATTATATTCTTTTTATAAAGGATATATTATTTTAAAAAATTGTATTGTCCTATTTTATTATATAATAATACATTACAAAATTAATAAATTAATTATTAATTTTAATTAAATCATTAATATTAAAGGAGTTATTTCATTTACTTTTTAATAATTTAACTTAATCTAATTTAATATAATATTTAGAGGGTTTTATAATTTTTTTCTCACAAATTTAATTTCTTTCATGCTACTATAGTGTTTTAAAAATTGGATCAAATCAATTCAATCGGAAATCAGAGGGTCATCGATCTGTTCTGATTGTTAGATCGGATAAGCTATTAAATTGATGAAACCTGTCAGAATCGATAAAAATTAACGAACCGACGAGTTAAATGATTGCATTATTTTTCAGATAAAACGACGCCGTTTTAAATTTGATAATATCTTTTTAAAAATAAAATTAAAATATGTAGACTTTGTTAGAAAATTATTTGGAACAACTTTTACTCCTTAGAATTAAATTTTTTATACATAGCAATTATTTTGTTATTTGATTTATCTATTATATATTATTCAAAATTTACTTGAATTTTTGTTTTGTATTATTTTGTTGTATGTGATTACTATGTTTAGAATTTAAATTTAAAGGATGAGCATCTAAAATTATGATATTTTGAAATTTTATAGGTAACGTGATTTTTTTAAAAACAAAATCATCATGTTTAACCGGTTTAATAACTATATAATTTTGTTATAGAGAATGGTTTATTCAACCAAGTTATCTACTTTAATCCGATTTACTCATGCGGTTGGACAAGTAACTCAGTGGTTTAACTAATAAACCGATGACCTAATACACTCACTAGTTTGATGATCAACCTGATTTTTAAAACATTACTATTTTATTAACTACTAATAAAATATGTATATATTATTTTTAAAAAGAATTATTAGTATATATATTTTATATTTTATTTTATTAAAAATCTATTTAAAATATTAGAACAGGGTCTCTTAATAGTTTGGACCAGCCCTGAATTATGTCAACTAATGGTTAGGTTAATGAAACAGTTAGATTAGTGTAAATCAATTCCCTTTATTTGAATTTCTTATATGAAGTTGTATGTTGCCACATCGTGTCTTGGTTTTTGTTTAGAGTTATGGTGAATCACTTCTGAAATTGTATGCTTCTGAATCCATTTTCTTTTTCTTGCATTCTGATTGGTTGCTTGAATTGTTACTGATCTGCGCTACCGATACTATTGCTTAGATTCCTTTTGATGAACATGGTGTTTGGTTGCAGGTTCATGATGCTGATATTTTGAAGTGACTCAATTGGCCTCTCCCAGAGTTGCTATGTCATGGAGGTCTCGCCTCTAAACTGGAACCTTAACTTGTTTGAACCCTGATACTGAGAGATTATGTACACTTGTTGAAATTGGTTAGTTTGTGTATGTTAATTAGCATGAAGTTATGTATGCTTTGGTACTTGCATCGGACTATTTGTGACATGCTTTTGCATTGTGTATAGATTTGTTTTGGATTGTTAAACTTGAATGTATACGTGGCATTTTGACATTAGGGCTGAATTAAAATTGTTTAGAGATATGTCTTAGTTTTGAAATGTGTTTGGTTTTAGGAAATAACTGTGTATTCAAAATGATGGTACTAGCTGTTTATGCAGGTTCATAAATGGAAGTATGGTTTGTCATGAATGAGACTTGGCTACATCTTGGTCATGAAGAAGAAAATGAGGATGTGAAGAAAAGATGGAGGCCAGATGGGATTTCAAAAGGATAGAACTAGGATTTTAAGAGTAGTGTTGACTTTGGTCAAGTGGTTGACCAAAAAAGTCAACAGTTGGCTAAAGTTAAAATTAGGTCAAACAATCATGTAACTTGTGCTCAGCAAGGTTTAATCAAGAAATTATTCATCAGTACAAGTAACAACCAATTAGGGTTTTTTTCTCCCTTCATCTCAAAGGAACTATCTTCATCAACAATCAACATTTGGTCCTCAAAGATTCATTTCAACAAGCTCAGAGACTTTGAATCAATCAGATTAGGGTTTTGACTGAAGATAGCATACCCCTGACTTTTGCTCAGGATTTGACCTAATGACTTGGGACATGACCTCAAGACCCCAAGTACATCATTTTGACCTAATTTATTGGCTCAAGACATCCCCTACACAGGGACTGATCAATAGTGAAATTTCAAATCATCAGATTAGGGTTTTTGAACTATCAGGGACTGAAATCAGGGATCACATTTGGGAAACCCTAAAAAGCTCCAGGGGATCAGTCAAAGGTTTAAATCATCTTCAAATAATCCCTATGACAATATCCAATGGAAATTACATCTCAATTCAAGACCCACAGTCATCAATTTCATCAGGTCGACAATTAGGGTTTTTGACCTAATTCACCTGAACCACTGACTTTTTAATCAGAACATGGTGCCACAACTTAAACTATGGCTCAAGGTCCTCCAATAACTCAATGTGATCCATTCATACCACTCATTTGGTGAGGATAGCCTGGTTCATTTGAAATCTCCAGAAACGCGATTCGTTTGAAAAAGTCAACTGTACAAGATCACCATTGACTTTTGGGGAATTTTGGTCAACCATGACTTTTGAAGTTTTGAATCATCAATATATGATATATGAAGTCATTTGATCAAGAAAAATCAAGAAAATCAATCAAGAATCAAAAAGTCAAAAGTTTGACTTTTATACTTAGAAAATTTTCTAAGTGTTTTTCATTGGTTTTTTCCAAACTTTGGAAGGGAATAACTCAAAATTTCACCTACAAACTGAAAAAAACTTCCAACATGAAAGTTGTAGATTTTGATCCAATAAACAACTTTGTCACATAAAATGATTTTCCAAAAGATCAACCATTTAAGAGATATGGAGCTTCAAAGTTGGTATCTTTTGAAAATTTCACTTGAAATCTCATTTTTCTCAAAGTTCATGGATCTTTTTCACCCATTTCCTTAAAGGTCTTGAAGAAACTTTCAACTAGGGATTTGAAGTGCATAACATGAGCTTTCCAAAATGTCCAAGAGCATGAAAAAATATGGAGCATAGCTATGGCTTTGAATTATGCATTTAGTGATCATTTTCACTTGAAATTTCAAACCATTTTCACTAAGTTTCAATACTATATGACCTATAATGCAAGTAATGATGCATCAATGCAATAATTGAGAGATATTTTCTGATTTGAAGATCAGAATGGAAGAGGATAAGAAGCTTGGAAGATTAACCATGGTTAAGTCACTTTTAACCATTTGCATTTAATGTAAAGATTCCATTTTATCTCCAAATGCCAAATCACCATTCTTTGATCAACTTGCAAAGCTCTGCATTCAGAATCCTTGGCCTATAAATAGAGGTTCAAATCACTCTTCAAATCACACCAAAACCTCACAATCATAGGTTTTCTCTCTTCTTTCTTAAGTTGCAAGTTTCATGAGTTTCAAAGAGGTAGAAAACTCAACCTCCAAATCCTTGAAGTTATGGCCAAAGTGATGGTTCTAACATCTCATAAACATCATATGGGATGTGTTTGATCCACTCACACCCCCCAAAAACACTTAAAACTCAGAATCACTCTTCAACCTCCATGTTTGCATATGGTGAACCTTATCATGCCAATTCTCATACCAAGCCATATCTGTCCAAACTAACCTTCTAAACATCATCCATATGCTTCATATGAACTGTTCCAACCATCATACATGATCTGAAACACCAAAATCATCAAATTCGATCCTCACTCCATAGCTCTGCAGATCGGGTCCCATGGCTATGCTCAGATGAATTCAGTCCACTCCAAGCATTCAGACATGTTCTATAATCATCATTGAAGCTATCCAGATCATTAAAAAGCATCTGCAACACCTCCAACTCAGAATTCAATCTCCAGTTTGGCCGTTTTTGAAGGTAAGCCTCATGAACTTCAAACTCATACCTACATGCATCATAAATGAAAAATTGAGTTGCCATCTTGTTTCTGCACTATCACTGATCAATAGCCCTCAATCAATTTCACAATTCATCAATCATACACGATTTCATGTTCAAATTCAGAATTAGGGTTCTTCGTGTTCATCACAAAATTGATCACCTTAGAGCAAAAATAAATGAATTATGAGGACACCATCATGATCCTCGTGAAAAAACGAGTGAGATAGACCCTTCACTTGATCAATTTGGTTCAGTTTTCAGAATTTTCAAAAATCAAATTAGGGTGTGTTCTTGGCGCCATTTTTTGCGAAGGAAATTTGAAAATTGAGTTTGTAATATAATCTATTCGTTGCAAATGTTAAACAGACCACGCGCATGGTCCAGTTGGCTAAGTTTTTGAGTAATGACCTCAAGGTCACGAGTTCAACACTCCTAAGGGCCAAACCATTCTTTTTATCACTTATTTTCTTTAATTTTTTTACACAACTTCATCCATTAATTTAACCAATCAAAATTCATCATTTCCACTTCATTTTTTGCACACTCTTTGTTTAATATATATATTTTATGAACATCCAAAAAAATCACAAAAAAATATTTATTTAATACATTTTTAAATGGATTTAAAATGACATGTTTTTAAGTGTTTTTAAATACTTTAAAAATTGTTTTTCATTTGATTTTTCAAAAATTAACTACTTGTAAATATTTTGTGATCAAAACCCTAATCATTTAGGTATTAATTAAGTATAATCTTTGCTTTTATCTTAATTAAATTGATTTCTTTCAAAATTTCAAACCATTTTAAAACAAACGATCGTCGTTTTTCAAAACAAATCGCTTTCAAAACCATTTCTTTTTGGTTCTCCTTTCAAAAACACTTGATTAAATCTTTTTGGATTGATCAATTGGTTTTCTAAAAAACCGGGGCATCCCTTATGGTATAAGTCCCATTCCTTTGTATAAATTTAGGTTTTTCATTGTATATACGCCTATCTTTTTATACCGCGATCCAAATTGATTTAAACCCTCGAGTAACAAGATCAAAATTAGGGTTTTTTCTTCAAAAATCAATCTGGGCCTCCACATAGGTATAAGTCCCATTCCCTTACATGAAATTAGGTATTTCATTGTATATACACCTTTTTGTACATACCTCAATCAATTTGATTTTTAACCTCGAATAACAAATCAAAAATGAAGGTTTCCTTTAAATCTTCCCAAAAATACCATGGGCCTCCATGTAGGTATAAGTCTCAAGCCCTTTTGTAAATACTTGTTTACATAGCTTTTGAATAAACTCAATGGGCCTCTCCCCGAGTATAAGTCCCGAGCCCCCGTGCATACAAACGGATCATGCTTACAGGTATATTTCTTTCATAAACTCCATTGTATACACACACCTTGTCATATATAATTGTTCATACTTGTTCATATTTGTTCATGTACTTGTTCATATTTGTTCGTACTTGTTCATATTTGTGATCGTGTTATATATACTTGTTCAACTTAGTACAACACTAGGTTCCCCATAGCCTCCTATTGGGCTTCGTGCAAAGAATCTCCCTAGTTTAGGTTAGGACATAGAGTATGGTTTCCCGGTGAAATCGCTCTAAGAGCTCAAACCAACTATACCATGCCTCCTCTTGGGCTTCGTACAAACAACTTGTCCCTCCCATAGCCTCCTCTTGGGCTTACAATGCAAGGACCCTCGATTGTCCCTCCCATAGCCTCCTCTTGGGCTTACAATGCAAGGACCCTCGAATTGCCTCCTCTTGGGCTTCGTACAAGGACCCACGGGCTTCTTATAAGCATCCCCAATATCCAAATCAAATACCCTAGGAGATTAGACATTTATCATCTCTATGATAGGAGTATCTCTTCTATATCATCACAAACAATCAATCAATCAATCAATCAACTTAACTTTTTTGCCACAAGGCTGGCTAATCAATCAAACCTTTTTGCCACCATACTGGCTGATTAATCAAAGTTTTTGTCACAAGGCTGACTTCATTGAAACTTTTGCCACAAGGCTGGCTGATTAATCAAAACTTTTTGTCACAAGGCTGACTTCATTGAAAGTTTTTGCCACAAGGCTGGCTAAAAAACATCTTTATCATTCTAAGCACCATAAGTGGCATGGTCCAGGGCTTATAATGAAAAGATTTTCAAACAAAATCAAACAGATGTATGTGATGATATAGATTAGATACATTGAACACTTAGATGACATTTGTCTCTTATCCTTTGCTTCCACTAGCATAAGTGGGAACTACGATTGCTCTGACTTTCTCAACATCCCTTTGAGAATACATAGGCACAAGGTCGTATCCTTGGCGAGAAAAATTTCTCCCTCAAACCACTCAAACCTTAGCACCCGTAGACCCCGAGCTACAGATGCTCTGATTCCCTCTAAGGAATATGTATGCAGAGGATCGCGATGATCTTTGCGAGCATAATCAAACAAACACCCTAGGTCCCACCTATCTCCCAAGAACCTCCTCAATAACATAGAATGAAAAACATAGCAAAGAAACCTATAGAGTACTATAGATACGTTGGGTGCTAATACCTTCCCTTCGTATAACCAACCCTCTTCCCCGGAATCTCTCCCCCACTTTTTAGGTTATTGCAACTTTTTTCCTTTTCCTACTTTGGAAACAATAAAAAGTTTGGTCGTGACAAAAACAAAAGAAAAATCATTTTTATGAGCACTCGAGCCCAAAGAAGGCATCAGGTGTCTCATCCCGAAAAAGATACGATTTTTCCCCGCGACAAAAAAATGGCGACTTCACTGGGGAAAAAAATTTTTATTGTTTCCAAAGAAAGGGTTAATTCTAATTTTTATGTTTGTTATTTCATTTTTGTTACATGTTTGGTTCTTTGGTTCTGTTACTTGTGTGATTCTGTTACAAGTGATACATTATGGACAAATCCTAACCCGGATTAAGTACACATAAGAATTAGGTGGAGGGTATAGTCATGTATGGCATACAAGGAGTCAGTCCTTAAAAAGCTGGCATGAGAATCCTTCCGCTCAGTGGAGGTTCCTTGTTGGTAGTATATGTTTAGCAAGTTTAGTTGCGAAGACATTACTGCTTTCATTGAACTGTAGAAGCTGAGTTGGCTGTAGAACCCATAACCCATCCTGGCCTTATTAGGTTGTGGTGCAGAAACTATTCAGGTGAAGACTTAGATTAGTTGTCATGCGGAGAACCACACTCAGACGAGTTTTTCTTGAGAATATTGCTAGCTCACAAGTTCAATTGTGCAAGCCGGTAATATCCGAAAGAAAAATGTAGACTCTGACGTATCAGTAGAACATGTTGTGCAGGTAATAAACCCTAGTACTATCCCATGTTTGGTTCTCTGACCTCCTGCTCGTGACGCTGGACCTTTGAACCTGTGTGTACCATGTTTTTATTACCATGTTTTCAATACCATGTTTGCAATACCATGTTTGCAATACCATGTTTGCATTACCATGTTTGCTTTACCATGTTTGAATATGTGGCATCCACGCATCCATGCATTCATACATTCATTAAAAAACCCATCTTTTTCCATAAAAACATGATTTTTCCAAAAAAAAAAAATTTAGAGTTTTCTTTGCAAACATTATAGGATTAAGTTATGGAAGGGGTAAAAAGGCATACCAAGAAGTACGGTTTCAAAGAGCCTAATGTGGAAAGACTGAAAGAGTTAGCATCTTTTGTACAAGATCCTTCCGATTTTAGGAAAAGTTATGGAAAGCTTTTGCCTATCTTGAACACTCATGTTGATGAAGGACTTCTCAAAACTCTAGTTCAGTTCTATGATCCTGTCTACCGGTGTTTCACCTTTCCAGACTATCAGTTGGTACCAACCTTGGAAGAATATGCCAATCTTTTGGGTATTCCTGTGTCTGACAAAATACCTTTCAATGGTTTGGAAGCCATTCCTAAATCACCAGTCATTGCAGCAAGTGTTCACTTGAAGAAATCTGAGGTAGAAAGCAATTGGACTACCAAAGGAAACCTTCCGGGTTTGACTTCGCAGTTTTTAATAAAGAAAGCCTTTGATTTCATCGAAACTGGTAGCATGATAGCTTTTGAAGTTGTACTAGCCTTGCTCATCTATGGGTTGGTTCTGTTTCCCAATGTCAACGACTTTGTTGATATCAACGCCATAAAGATCTTTCTGATTGGAAATCCTGTTCCGACTTTGCTTGGTGACATGTATTTCTCTATTCATCACAGGAATCGCCAAGGCGGTGGAATCATTGTATGTTGTGCACCTCTTTTGTACAAATGGATTGTTTCACACTTACCTAAGTCTCCTACTTTCACGGAAAACCGAGAAGGTTTGCGTTGGTCTAAAAGACTTATGTCCCTTACTAATAATGATATTCATTGGTATACCTTGGCTCGCTGCGGTACAGAAACCATTGATAGTTGTGGAGAGTTCGCCAACGTACCCCTCATTGGTACACAAGGGGGAGTTAACTACAATCCAGTCCTAGCCCGACGACAACTCGGGTATGCAAATTCAGTTAAACCCATTGGTCTCGCTGTGGAAAACTACTTCTACCAAGAAGGGGGGGATCCTCAAGGGGTGAAAACAAGAATGATAAGAGCTTGGTACGACATCCGAAGAAAAGAAAAAGGTGGGATAAGAAGCTGCATTGCTACGGACGCCTATACTTGTTGGGTGAAGAAAAGAGCAAGGGAGCTTCAAATGCCTTATGATTATGAAAAACCCATGTTCCCTGTGGTATCTCAACTGCCCAACATTCCCACTATGGAAGAATACCAAGAGACTTTGGCCAAGATGAGGTTAGAAAAAGACGCTTGGGAAGAAAAGTTTCGTAGAACTGATGTGGAAAATAGAAAGTTGAAGAAAAGAGTGAAAGATCACGAAGAAACTCTCTATTATCAAGATGGATGGCTCATGAGCAAAGATGAGAAAATCCGTCGGAAAGACGCCGCAATCAGGAGGTACATCAAAGAAAGCAAGAAAAAGCTTGAAGGTTCAACAAGCAACGCTCCGATGCCTGACAATTGGAAGAATGTTGTTGACAAACTGAGGACCGAAAAGGCCGAGTTGAAAGCTTATTATGGGAAAGAAATCATGAAGCTCAAGCTGCATAACGCATTTGGTTCTTCGTCCGATGAGGATGTTTAGGATTTGTTTAGCTTTTTATTTATCATTTGCTTCTGTAAGGAGTTGCGCTCCAATGTTGTAACATTTCCCATTATTGCAATAAAAAAAATAAAAAAAAAAATAAAAGAACAGGTTGTGTTCAAATGTTTGCAAGAAAATAATCTTAAAATGTTTGGAAAAATCATAAACTTCTTTTTGCATACATCATTCTGCATATCGAGTCTGTTGTATAGAGTCTCATATTTTGGATCTTTCTCCATTAGATCGTCAAGATGTCGTGTCTCAAAGTTTCTCGACCGCGCTCGCAATTAGATCACAGATACAATACTCGTTCGAGCAGAAGAAGAGTAATGGAACACACTGAACAAGAGAATATTGAGCTCCGTGGTACAGTGACCACCCTTCAGGAAAAATTGGAAAGTCTCACTACTCTGGTTGACTCCTTAATGGCCGCACAGAATCAACAGCCGCCACCCAACAGTCAAGCAACGATAACATCTGAAGTCACTACTCCAGTTTCTACAGTTGCATTCAGCATTCCATCTTTCTCTATGCCAGAAGGTTGGGGCACGCCTTTCAACTTTGGTGCAGGTTTCCGCCATAATTTCTCTGGGGTTCAAACAACCACAACTGAAGCGCCTGCCACACAAAGTTCAGCATTTACTCCGTATTCAGGGGTAACTTTTTCCCAAATCACTATGGCACTTTCTCAATCCACTATGACAGTTCCGACCCCTACGGTTCACACTGTTCCTTATGAAGGCAATGAGATTTATCATGATCAAGGTGATAGCACAAATCAGCGTAAACTCGTGGGAGATCTCCAAGAACAGTTCAACAAGATTCAACTGGAAGTCAAAGCTATTCGTGGAAAAGATTTGTTTGGAAAGAATGCCCAGGAACTATGTTTGGTTCCCAGTGTACAAATACCAGCTAAATTCAAGGTCCCTGACTTTGAGAAGTACAAAGGTAGTTCTTGTCCACAAAGCCATCTTGTGATGTATGCTAGGAAGATGTCTACTTATGCAGATAATCATCAGTTGCTTATCCATTACTTTCAAGACAGTTTGACTGGTGCCGCACTAAAGTGGTACACAGGTTTGGATAGCACCAACATTCGAACTTTCAACGACCTAGGTGAGGCCTTTGTCCGACAATACAAATACAACTCGGATATGGCTCCAGACAGAGACCAGCTCCGATCCATGGCTCAAAAAGACCATGAAGCTTTCAAAGAATATGCCCAACGATGGAGAGAAAATGCTGCTCAAATTAATCCATCGTTAAAAGAGAAAGAGATGACAAAGATCTTCTTGAATACTCTCAGTCCGTTTTATTATGAACGCATGATTGCTAGTGCTCCAAGTGATTTCACCGAAATGGTAAACATGGGAATGCGTCTAGAAGAAGGAGTCCGAACCGGACGTCTAACTAAAGAAGGTGGATCTTCAGGCGGAACCAAAAAGTTCGGAAGTGGGTTCCAAAAGAAGAAAGAACAAAGTGTTGACATGGTATCCCAAGGAAAGCCAAGAGGAAACGTCAATCGTCAACAACAGATTTCTGCTATCGCACCAGTCGTTAACACAGCACCAAATTCGGGATTTACCCCGCAGTTTCAACAACAACAGCCTCGACAACAGGCTCAACAGTTTAACAACAATCAGAATCGTGTACGAAGAGCTCCACAGTTTGATCTGATTCCAATGACCTACACAGAGTTGTATCCTGCTTTGATTGAAAGAGGTCTTGTTCAAACTAAAGCACCACCACCAGTACCTGAGAAACTTCCATGGTGGTACAAAGCTGAGGTCTCATGCCCTTATCATCAAGGAGCACCTGGCCATGATCTTGAGCATTGCATAGCTTTGAAATATGAAGTTCAGAGGTTGGTTAGATCTAATCTTCTCTCTTTCAGAAATTTGAATCCTAATGTGCAAGCAAATCCGCTGCCCAATCATGGAGGGCATGTTGTAAACATGGTGTATGGATGTCCTGGTCCATATCGAGTCTATAATATCAACTTCTCAAGAGCAGATTTGGTACAAATGCACGCCACTCTCTGTCAAGGGCAGAATTTTCGCCAGCATCACTACGGTTCCTGTAGCATATGTTGTGTAGATCCTCATGGATGTTCGATTGTGAGAAGAGGTCTTCAAGTCTTGCTAGATAATGGTACAATTAAGATCTACAGAAATAGGAATGAAGATGAAGTTAACATGATAGGATGTTATCCGCATGAGCTTTTAGTCTCAGATATCAACTTGGAAATGCCTAAAGTTAACGTCATCGTTCCTCATTTCAACATGCCTGAGCGCATAGAAGTTACTTACAACAAGCCAAGGGTTCCTATTGCTCCTTTGATCATTTGTCTACCTGGACCTGTTCCCTATGACTCTGACAAGGCAGTTCCATACAACTATAATGCAACAATGATAAAGAATGGACAAGAAGTTCCTTTACCTACTCTTTCATCTGTCGTGAATATCGCTGATGTGAGTCGAGTAACAAGAAGTGGACGTGTGTACACTCCACTACCTCCAAAGCGGCCTATTGCTCCTGCAACCAGGCAAAATCCTGTTGATACACCGATGGAGAATCGTGAGGAAACTCCTGTCAGTAATACAAGCACTGATGTTGGTCAATCCAGTGGAACCAATGTCAATCCTGACTTTGATGAAATTTTGAAGCTTATCAAAAGAAGTGAATACAAGATTGTGGATCAGCTTATGCAGACTCCTTCAAAGATCTCAATACTTTCATTGCTTTTAAATTCTGAAGCCCACAGGGAAGCCCTGATGAGAGTCTTAGATCAAGCTTTTGTAGATCATGATGTGACTGTTGACCACTTTGATGGGATAATAGCCAACATAACAGCTTGCAACAATTTAAGCTTCTGTGATGAAGAACTCCCCGAGGAGGGCAGAAATCACAATCTTGCTTTGCACATTTCTATGAACTGTCAGTCAGACTCTTTGTCCAATGTGTTGGTAGACACCGGATCTTCCTTGAATGTGATGCCAAAGACGACTCTTGCTCTCTTGTCTTACCAAGGAATGCCTATGAAGTTCAGTGGTGTAGTTGTCAAAGCATTTGATGGATCGCGAAAATCTGTTATCGGCGAAGTCAACCTTCCCATGACAATTGGTCCACATACATTTTAAATCACCTTCCAGGTCATGGACATTCAAGCTGCTTATAGCTGTCTGTTAGGACGACCATGGATCCACGAAGCAGGGGCAGTAACTTCTACGCTCCATCAAAAGTTAAAATTTGTAACAAATGGAAAATTGGTAACGATAAGTGGAGAACAAGCCTTAATGGTGAGTCATTTATCCAATTTCTCTTTCATTGGTGCAGATGATGTGGAAGGAACTCAGTTCCAAGGTCTCTCTTTAGAAGACGAATCTTCCAAAAAGAAAGCGTCAATCTCTTCTTACAAAGAGGCAGTAAAAGTAGTGAAAGATGGAACTACCACTGGCTGGGGGAAAGTTGTGATCCCGACCAAGAATGAAACTAGAGCAGGTCTCGGATGTTCACCAACATTCTCAAACTGCACCAAGAAGGATGAAACCCTTCGTCCGATCAAAGAAACATTCATTAGTGGAGGATTCCTTAACCCAATTCCTCAAGAGGTCAATGTCCTTATTGAAGAATGCATCGAATAAGGTCTCTCCGATACTGAAGAAGAATGGAAATGTTATCTCAATGACTCGGGATACATATCTCAGGAAGAACCATATCCTCCTTCAGAGAAATCCAAAGGCAAAGAAACTGAGCCTGTTCCTGCAGAGATCTGGGGCACCTTGGGACAACCAAGTGGCAAATATGATTATATGGTGAAATATACTGCACCTGAAAGTTCAAAGATTGCGATTGAAGATATCCAACCAACTGGATGGGGAGATTCCTTTGAATATAATAGTCAACCAGAAGAGGCTTATCAGCCCTGTCAATTTTCTCAGCAGCCTGAAATTACTGAAGATTTCAGCTTCAACGCATCTACCAAGATTTATAATCCTGAAGATGGTTATTATCACATAAATGCCATTTTTGAAGATGAAGGGGAAGATGGCCCCGCAGTTGACTCGGAAAGTGTCTCTGACAATGAGTCTCTTCATCCTGAGGATTGGGAAATACATCCTGAAAATTCTGAAGATTGTGACTCATCTTATGCTCTTCAAGAAGTAGAAGAAGACCGTTTCAACTCTACAAAGAACAAGGTTGACAAACCAAGACCTTCAAATCCTGCTCGACCAGCGGTCAATGTCAATACTGAAGATAATTCTGAGGGGAATTTTCCTAAATACATAATACACAGAGGAGTTCGTTGCTACTGGAAAGCTGTCGATGTTCCGAATGTTGTTCGCCGCTCAAAGTAATCACCCCGCTGTTATTTTGACCTCCTGCCTTGCCCAAAGCAGAGAGATGTTTTATAGGGCTTTGCTTTTAAATGTTTTGCCCAAATAACTTTGTGTATAGCGCTTTGTTTTAAAAGTTTCCCTCTTTGTCCTGCCCAAGACAAATGAGTTTGTGTTTAGGGCTTTGTTTCAAAAATGAATCATAAATAAAGTGTCATTTTGAATTCCCTACATTATATGTTTTATTTTTGCTTTTTTCTAGAAATGGTAATCCTAAAAAACAAAAAAAAAACCAAAAAAAAAACTTTTTCAATGATCTGCATACACTATTGCATTCACAGTTTTTTATGAAATAAGCATAAATCATATGTGCAGATTAACTATTAATAAACCCATTGAATGCAATAACCCTATGCCCTCTCCCAACTTTGAGTTTACTGTGTTCGAAGCCGAAGAAGAGGAAGAAGAGGAGATCCCGGACGAGATCTCTCGATTACTTAAGCACGAGGAAAGAGCCATTCTGCCCCACAAAGAGCCTTTAGAAAAGATCAACTTGGGTTCTGAAGAAGACAAAAAAGAAGTGACCATTGGATCGCTGCTTGATGCTGATATCAAGAGTAAGTTGACAGATCTTCTCAAAGAATATGTTGACGTATTTGCTTGGTCCTGCCAAGACATGCCTGGGTTGGATACCAATATTGTTCAGCATTACTTGCCATTGAAGCCAGAATGTCCGTCGGTTAAGCAGAAATTGCGAAGGACTCACCCTGATATGGCTAACAAGATAAAAGTGGAAGTTCAAAAACAGCTCGACGCAGGTTTTCTAGTCACCTCAGAGTATCCTCAATGGTTGGCCAACATTGTGCCAGTTCCGAAGAAAGATGGAAAAGTCAGAATGTGTGTTGACTACTGTGACTTGAACAAAGCCAGTCCAAAAGATGACTTTCCATTACCACATATCGACATGCTGGTTGATAACACCGCTAAGTTCAACGTCTTTTCCTTCATGGACGGGTTCCCCGGTTATAATCAGATCAAGATGGCTCCTGAAGACATGGAGAAGACATCTTTCATCACCCCATGGGGTACATTTTGCTACAAAGTGATGCCATTTGGATTAAAGAATGCAGGCGCAACTTACCAAAGGGCGATGACTACTCTCTTTCATGACATGATGCATAAAGAAATTGAAGTTTATGTGGACGACATGATAGCCAAGTCCAGCACAGAAGAAGAACATATTGAATACCTTTTGAAGTTGTTTCAACGACTAAGGAAATATCAGCTTCGCTTGAATCCTAACAAATGTACTTTTGGGGTTAGATCTGGAAAGCTCTTGGGTTTCATTGTCAGCCAAAGAGGTATTGAAGTAGTCCCGACAAAGTCAGAGCTATTCAAGAGATGCCTGCACCAAAAACTGAAAAAGCAAGTAAGAGGATTTCTCGGACGATTGAACTATATCTCCAGATTCATCTCTCAAATGACTGCTACTTGTGGGCCAATTTTCAAGCTTCTCCGCAAAGATCAAGGGGTTGTATGGACTGAAGATTGCTAGAAAGCGTTCGACAGTATCAAGGAATACCTGTTAGAACCACCAATATTGATTCCTCCAATTGAAGGAAGACCACTAATCATGTACCTTACCGTGTTGGAAGAATCCATGGGTTGTGTGCTTGGACAGCAAGATGAAACCGGTAAGAAGGAGCATGCCATCTATTACCTGAGTAAGAAATTCACAGATTGTGAGTCTCGTTACTCCATGCTCGAAAAAACATGTTGTGCTTTGGCTTGGGCTTCAAAACGTCTCCGCCAATACATGATCAACAATACTACTTGGTTAATCTCCAAAATGGATCCGATCATGTACGTCTTTGAAAAGCCTGCCTTAACAGGAAGGATTGCCCGATAGCAAATGCTGTTATCTGAGTATGACATTGAGTATCGTGCTCAAAAAGCGGTCAAAGGAAGCATTCTCGCCGATCACTTGGCGCATCAACCAATTAATGAATATCAATCTCTCAAGTTTGACTTTCCTGACGAAGATGTCATGTACTTGAAGATGAAAGATTGTGACGAACCGTTACCTGAAGAAGGTCCTGATCCTGGATCAAGATGGGGCCTAATTTTTGATGGAGCAGTAAACGCTTTTGGAAATGGAATTGGGGCAATCATCATCACTCCCAAGGGTACTCATATCCCGTTCTCTGCCAGATTGCTATTTGATTGTACCAACAACATCGCAGAATATGAAGCTTGTATCATGGGTCTCGAAGAAGCCATTGACTTAAGGATCAAGATCCTCGACATATATGGAGATTCAGCCCTCGTGATCAACCAAATCAAAGACAAGTGGGAAACTTACCACCCTGGCTTGATTCCTTACAGAGATTATGCAAGACGTCTGTTGACTTTCTTCAACAAGGTTGAATTGCATCATATACCTCGAGATCAGAATCGAATGGCAGACGCCTTGGCTACTCTATCTTCCATGTTCAAAGTCAATCATTGGAATGATATGCCTAAAGTCAGAATTATGCGCCTTGAAAGGCCCGCCTATGTGTTTGCAACCGAAGCAGTCATCGATGATAAACCGTGGTTTCACGGCATCAAACGCTTCCTTCAAACTCAAGAGTACCCACTTAGGGCATCAAACAAAGATAAGAAAACTCTAAGGAGGCTTTCTGGCAGTTTCTTCCTGAACGGAGAAGTGCTATACAAAAGAAACTTCGACATGGTTTTGCTCAGATGCGTGGATAGACACGAAGCAGACATGTTAATGCATGAAGTGCATGAAGGGTCCTTTGGAACTCATTCGAATGGGCATGCAATGTCCAAAAGATCTTATGAGCAGGATACTATTGGTTGACAATGGAATCTGATTGTTGTAAACACGTGAAGAGATGTCACAAGTGCCAGATCTACGCAGATAAGATCCATGTGCCACCGACTCTACTCAACGTTCTCTCATCTCCATGGCCTTTTTCCATGTGGGGTATCGACATGATTGGGATGATCGAACCAAAAGCTTCAAATGGTCATCGTTTCATCTTAGTGGCTATTGATTACTTCACCAAATGGGTCGAAGCAGCATCTTACGCCAATGTTACAAGACAAGTGGTTGTGAGGTTTATCAAGAATAACATCATTTGCCGATATGGTGTTCCCAGCAAGATCATTACTGACAATGGTTCGAACTTGAACAACAAAATGATGAAAGAATTATGTGAGGAATTCAAGATTGAGCATCATAACTCTTCTCCTTATAGACAAAAAATGAACGGCGCCGTTGAAGCTACCAATAAGAACATTAAGAAGATCGTCCAGAAAATGGTCGTCACTTACAAAGACTGGCATGAAATGCTGCCATTTGCTTTACATGGGTACCGTACTTCAGTGCATACTTCAACAGGGGCAACTCCCTTTTCTCTAGTATACGGCATGGAAGCTGTGCTCCCCGTAGAAGTTGAAATACCATCAATGAGAGTCCTCATGGAGACTAAGTTATCAGAGGCTGAATGGTGTCAAAGCAGATACGATCAGTTGAACTTAATCGAAGAAAAACGTATGACTGCTCTATGCCATGGACAGTTATACCAAGCAAGGATGAAACAAGCCTTCAACAAAAAGGTTCGACCTCGTGAATTTCAAGAAGGCGACCTCGTGCTTAAAAAGATCTTGTCTTTTCAACCAGATTCTAGGGGCAAATGGTCTCCTAATTACGAAGGCCCGTATGTTGTCAAAAGAACATTTTCTGGCGGCGCCATGACTCTTGCAACCATGGATGGTGATGAACTCCCACATCCTGTGAATGTTGATGCAGTCAAGAAATACTTTGTCTAAAAAAGGAAAAAAAACAGCTCGGTAAGTTGAAAACCCGCAAAGGGCGACTTAGGCAAAAATGAGCGTCTCGGTGGACTGAAAACCCGAAAGGGCGGTCCAGGAAAAAATTAGAGACAATAAACAGAAAAAAATTCATCCTGGTAGATTGAAAACCTGAAAGGGCAATCTAGGCAAAAATTAAGGATTTATGACAAAGTAACTGCATCACTCTGTACTTCGTCACCTGAATCATCTTTTCCATCGAAGGATCTTCGATCAAATCATCGTCAATCTGAAGCGACAAGCACAGTTAGAACTCAAAGTTGTTAGGGGGAATAGTGGTTATTGCTTTCAATGTAGCCTTTTCCGCATAATTACCATTTCCAACTTTTGTAAATACTCTATGGAATCACGCCTTTAGCTGGTTACCATCCTATTAAATAAATTTGAGCCTTGTGCCCATTTGTTTGCAATTCTTGATTTCTTCTAGCTTGCAAAATGACGCTTTAATTGTGTTATTCACTTTTGAAAAAAAAACAAAATAAAGAGAAAAAGTTTGAAATGAATTTACTTTTCTTTTTCAAACTAAAAGCGAAACTTTCCTTTGAGTGGTGAACAACCGAAGGAACATCAACAGCTATCTCCATAGGATGAATCAAAGATTATGATAGGAAAAGCTCTTCTATCCCCAGTGAAGAAGGTCTTTTATCCCCAGTGACGAAGATTTTCTATCTCCAGTGAAGAAGTTCTTCCATCTCAATAAGAAAAGATGCTTATCTTCCTCAGAGAAGTTTAAAGCACGCAACACCATTCATCAACTGTATTATCTGCACCGTGTTGAAGAACATTTGCCAAGTATCTGGTTGTATTGCGACGTCGGTCCGTCTCCAGTATACACTTCTTTGTCCGTCAATTTCGTCAGTATGCATGCTACATTCATGACATTCATCATTCATACATATTTGCATCATTTATGCATTCTTGCATTTTTCAATGTTTGCTTCGAAATCATTTGTTCAGGATATATCTATCCCAAAAAAGAAAGAACATAGAAGAAAAAAAGAAAAAAGAAACAGGTATGGGCATGTCATCTCTCCAGTAGGTTGTCACCCATAAGCAAAAAGAACATTTTCTTTCTCCAGTTCCCCACTGAGATCATTCCTCGTGGAAGAAGGTTGCTTCAGTCTTCTCCTCTCAAAACGAAAGAGAAAATCCCGTTGAGTTCATTCCTCATGGGTACAAAGTCTTGTTTGACCGTTTCTTTCCAATTCATTCTTGGTTAGAACCCTGTCTTTACCAGAGATTCAAATTCCGATTCCTCAAATAGAGTCGTGAAAAACAGACAATAAGCAATAGCCTCATCATCTGAGCAGTTTATGTCTCTTCCAAAAGACTTTTCCTCTCTAGGAAATCAATCATGAAGACCACGTGACAATCAGGGCCTTATTACTGTTCACAAGGCTGAATAACCAATAATTTCCCTAGCAAAGTCTCCAGAATCATGTTATCACTCGGCTGATAATTGATCATGTCTTCAGAACTACTATCACGAGGCTGGTAGTCGGTAACCTTTTTGTTCTGGTTATATTATTAAACATGTCTATCACCATGCTGATAGTCGGTAATATTAACCGAACCTTTGAAACTCTTTTTACCATTTCAAGTCTATCACCATGCTGATAGTCGGTAATATAGTTTCATACCTTTCACCTTCGCATTATTAAACAAGTCTATCCCCATGCTGATAGTCGATAATGTCGATAGGTAAGCTTTTCTTACAAAGCTATCATTCCCCGGTGAAGCATACACTTGCTTTCCCGAAGAGAAAAATGGATTCTCTTCCTAAAACGGATTGAGACATCCTTCCCGATCTCTTTTCCCCAATGGAGTCAGTTTTTGATATCCCTCGGTAGATATATCCTTGCATCATTCGCGATTTTGGTATCTTAGGTCCAAAATTTGCGTCTTCTGATATTTAAGTCTCTTCCACCCTATCAAAACGAAGATTTTCAATCTTCATGTCTCAGGTTGAAGAAACTTAAATAGGGGCATCAGTCATACCCCAATTTTTGACCTAAGACACCACCTCATATCATTTGCATATGCATCATTTGCATCTCTAACAAAGTGCATAGCTTGTGTTTGCTACTTGTGCTCAGCAAGGTTTAATCAAGAAATTATTCATCAGTACAAGTAACAACCAATTAGGGTTTTGTTCTCCCTTCATCTCAAAGGAACTATCTTCATCAACAATCAACATTTGGTCCTCAAAGATTCATTTCAACAAGCTCAGAGACTTTGAATCAATCAGATTAGGGTTTTGACTGAAGATAGCATACCCCTGACTTTTGCTCAGGATTTGACCTAATGACTTGGGACATGACCTCAAGACCCCAAGTACATCATTTTGACCTAATCTATTGGCTCAAGACATCCCCTACACAGGGACTGATCAACAGTGAAATTTCAAATCATCAGATTAGGGTTTTTGAACTATCAGGGACTGAAATCAGGGATCACATTTGGGAAACCCTAAAAAGCTCCAGGGGATCAGTCAAAGGTTTAAATCATCTTCAAATAATCCCTATGACAATATCCAATGGAAATTACATCTCAATTCAAGACCCACAGTCATCAATTTCATCAGGTCGACAATTAGGGTTTTTGACCTAATTCACCTGAACCACTGACTTTTTAATCAGAACATGGTGCCACAACTTAAACTATGGCTCAAGGTCCTCCAATAACTCAATGTGATCCATTCATACCACTCATTTGGTGAGGATAGCCTGGTTCATTTGAAATCTCCAGAAACGCGATTCGTTTGAAAAAGTCAACTGTACAAGATCACCATTGACTTTTGGGGAATTTTGGTCAACCATGACTTTTGAAGTTTTGAATCATCAATATATGATATATGAAGTCATTTGATCAATAAAAATCAAGAAAATCAATCAAGAATCAAAAAGTCAAAAGTTTGACTTTTATACTTAGAAAATTTTCTAAGTGTTTTTCATTGGTTTTTTCCAAACTTTGGAAGGGAATAACTCAACATTTCACCTACAAACTGAAAAAAACTTCCAACATGAAAGTTGTAGATTTTGATCCAATAAACAACTTTGTCACATAAAATGATTTTCCAAAAGATCAACCATTTAAGAGATATGGAGCTTCAAAGTTGGTATCTTTTGAAAATTTCACTTGAAATCTCATTTTTCTCAAAGTTCATGGATCTTTTTCACCCATTTCCTTAAAGGTCTTGAAGAAACTTTCAACTAGGGATTTTAAGTGCATAACATGAGCTTTCCAAAATGTCCAAGAGCATGAAAAAATATTGAGCATAGCTATGGCTTTGAATTATGCATTTAGTGATCATTTTCACTTGAAATTTCAAACCATTTTCACTAAGTTTCAATACTATATGACCTATAATGCAAGTAATGATGCATCAATGCAATAATTGAGAGATATTTTCTGATTTGAAGATCAGAATGGAAGAGGATAAGAAGCTTGGAAGATTAACCATGGTTAAGTCACTTTTAACCATTTGCATTTAATGTAAAGATTCCATTTTATCTCCAAATGCCAAATCACCATTCTTTGATCAACTTGCAAAGCTCTGCATTCAGAATCCTTGGCCTATAAATAGAGGTTCAAATCACTCTTCAAATCACACCAAAACCTCACAATCATAGGTTTTCTCTCTTCTTTCTTAAGTTGCAAGTTTCATGAGTTTCAAAGAGGTAGAAAACTCAACCTCCAAATCCTTGAAGTTATGGCCAAAGTGATGGTTCTAACATCTCATAAACATCATATGGGATGTGTTTGATCCACTCACACCCCCCAAAAACACTTAAAACTCAGAATCACTCTTCAACCTCCATGTTTGCATATGGTGAACCTTATCATGCCAATTCTCATACCAAGCCATATTTATCCAAACTAACCTTCTAAACATCATCCATATGCTTCATATGAACTGTTCCAACCATCATACATGATCTGAAACACCAAAATCATCAAATTCGATCCTCACTCCATAGCTCTGCAGATCGGGTCCCATGGCTATGCTCAGATGAATTCAGTCTACTCCAAGCATTCAGACATGTTCTATAATCATCATTGAAGCTATCCAGATCATTAAAAAGCATCTGCAACACCTCCAACTCAGAATTCAATCTCCAGTTTGGCCGTTTTTGAAGGTAAGCCTCATGAACTTCAAACTCATACCTACATGCATCATAAATGAAAAATTGAGTTGCCATCTTGTTTCTGCACTATCACTGATCAATAGCCCTCAATCAATTTCACAATTCATCAATCATACACAATTTCATGTTCAAATTCAGAATTAGGGTTCTTCGTGTTCATCACAAAATTGATAACCTTAGAGCAAAAATAAATGAATTATGAGGACACCATCATGATCCTCGTGAAAAAACGAGTGAGATAGACCCTTCACTTGATCAATTTGGTTCAGTTTTCAGAATTTTCAAAAATCAAATTAGGGTGTGTTCTTGGCGCCATTTTTTGCGAAGGAAATTTGAAAATTGAGTTTGTAATATAATCTATTCGTTGCAAATGTTAAACAGACCACGCGCATGGTCCAGTTGGCTAAGTTTTTGAGTAATGACCTCAAGGTCACGAGTTCAACACTCCTAAGGGCCAAACCATTCTTTTTTATCACTTATTTTCTTTAATTTTTTTACACAACTTCATCCATTAATTTAACCAATCAAAATTCATCATTTCCACTTCATTTTTTGCACACTCTTTGTTTAATATATATATTTTATGAACATCCAAAAAAATCACAAAAAAATATTTATTTAATACATTTTTAAATGGATTTAAAATGACATGTTTTTAAGTGTTTTTAAATACTTTAAAAATTGTTTTTCATTTGATTTTTCAAAAATTAACTACTTGTAAATATTTTGTGATCAAAACCCTAATCATTTAGGTATTAATTAAGTATAATCTTTGCTTTTATCTTAATTAAATTGATTTCTTTCAAAATTTCCAACCATTTTAAAACAAACGATCGTCGTTTTTCAAAACAAATCGCTTTCAAAACCATTTCTTTTTGGTTCTCCTTTCAAAAACTCTTGATTAAATCTTTTTGGATTGATCAATTGGTTTTCTAAAAAACCGGGGCATCCCTTATGGTATAAGTCCCATTCCTTTGTATAAATTTAGGTTTTTCATTGTATATACGCCTATCTTTTTATACCGCGATCCAAATTGATTTAAACCCTCGAGTAACAAGATCAAAATTAGGGTTTTTTCTTCAAAAATCAATCTGGGCCTCCACATAGGTATAAGTCCCATTCCCTTACATGGAATTAGGTATTTCATTGTACATACACCTTTTTGTACATACCTCAATCAATTTGATTTTTAACCTCGAATAACAAATCAAAAATGAAGGTTTCCTTTAAATCTTCCCAAAAATACCATGGGCCTCCATGTAGGTATAAGTCCCGAGCCCTTTTGTAAATACTTGTTTACATAGCTTTTGAATAAACTCAATGGGCCTCTCCCCGAGTATAAGTCCCGAGCCCCCGTGCATACAAACGGATCATGCTTACAGGTATATTTCCTTCATAAACTCCATTGTATACACACACCTTGTCATATATAACTGTTCATACTTGTTCATATTTGTTCATGTACTTGTTCATATTTGTTCGTACTTGTTCATATTTGTGATCGTGTTATATATACTTGTTCAACTTAGTACAACACTAGGTTCCCCATAGCCTCCTATTGGGCTTCGTGCAAAGAATCTCCCTAGTTTAGGTTAGGACATAGAGTATGGTTTCCCGGTGAAATCG
The DNA here is from genome assembly GCF_029867415.1 of Vicia villosa. Classification (NCBI taxonomy): domain Eukaryota; kingdom Viridiplantae; phylum Streptophyta; class Magnoliopsida; order Fabales; family Fabaceae; genus Vicia; species Vicia villosa. The sequence continues at coordinate 52,608,355 of NC_081186.1, forward strand.
CTCTAAGAGCTCAAACCAACTATACCATGCCTCCTCTTGGGCTTCGTACAAACGACTTGTCCCTCCCATAGCCTCCTCTTGGGCTTACAATGCAAGGACCCTCGATTGTCTCTCCCATAGCCTCCTCTTGGGCTTACAATGCAAGGACCCTCGAATAGCCTCCTCTTGGGCTTCGTACAAGGACCCACGGGCTTCTTATAAGCATCCCCAATATCCAAATCAAATACCCTAGGAGATTAGACATTTATCATCTCTATGATAGGAGTATCTCTTCTATATCATCACAAACAATCAATCAATCAATCAATCAACTTAACTTTTTTGCCACAAGGCTGGCTAATCAATCAAACCTTTTTGCCACCATACTGGCTGATTAATCAAAGTTTTTGTCACAAGGCTGACTTCATTGAAACTTTTGCCACAAGGCTGGCTGATTAATCAAAACTTTTTGTCACAAGGCTGACTTCATTGAAAGTTTTTGCCACAAGGCTGGCTAAAAAACATCTTTATCATTCTAAGCATCATAAGTGGCATGGCCCAGGGCTTATAATGAAAAGATTTTCAAACAAAATCAAACAGATGTATGTGATGATATAGATTAGATACATCGAACATTTAGATGACATTAGTCTCTTATCCTTTGCTTCCACTAGCATAAGTGGGAACTACGATTGCTCTGACTTTCTCAACATCCCTTTGAGAATACGTAGGCACAAGGTCGTATCCTTGGCGAGCAAAACTTCTCCCTCAAACCACTCAAACCTTAGCACCCGTAGACCCCGAGCTACAGATGCTCTGATTCCCTCTAAGGGATATGTATGCAGAGGATCGCGATGATCTTTGCGAGCATAATCAAACAAACACCCTAGGTCCCACCTATCTCACAAGAACCTCCTCAATAACATAGAATGAAAAACATAGCAAAGAAACCTATAGAGTACTATAGATACGTTGGGTGCTAATACCTTCCCTTCGTACAACCAACCCTCTTACCCGAAATCTCTCCCCCACTTTTTAGGTTATTGCAACTTTTTTCCTTTTCCTACTTTGGAAACAATAAAAAGTTTGGTCGTGACAAAAACAAAAGAAAAATCATTTTTATGAGCACTCGAGCCCAAAGAAGGCATCAGGTGTCTCATCCCGAAAAAGATACGATTTTTCCCCGCGACAATAGCCAACCAAGCCTTGAAGATTCATCTTATAACCTTGAGCATGATGGGTAAACCCCTAATCCATGTGAAGCCTCAGCTCTTTCCATGATCATTGATCCAATGCCCCAATTGTTTATTCAGTGAATGAATGCATGATATATAAATGACCTAATGGAAAGATGCAGATGAAATGAAAAGCATAAACCAGATAGAAAGGGTATGACAAATTTGGGGTATGACAATAGGTAGCGTATGAAGGGAAAGGTCATATTAAATGGCAATTAGATTAGGGTTATGGGGGTAATGATGACAACATGTTTTTATTTGAGTCAGGAGGAAATTAATACTAAAACTATAACACCTAGTCTCGTACGGACGAGCTAGAGACAAAAGGTCGAGTAGGAGCATGGGTAATGGAAGGACAAGCTCGGATAGACGCATTCACGCCAGCAAGCAATGACGTTCTCGTCCATAGAAAATAAAGAAAACGATATCGTCCTGTACTTCAAAAGAGCGAGTTCTCGCTAGGTAAAGGGTAAGAGCCTCCCGAGAAGTAAGATGAGACCCTTATCTAAAGTATCTCTCTCCCACGAGCCTCGTATTTGGAAGACTGTGTACATCCAATTATTTTTAAGACCGATACACTTGCCTAAAGCATCTCCCCCTTACGAGACTCATGTTTAAGGGACTATGTATATTCCAAATATTTCATTAGGTTGGGTGTCGAATCCAGATATAGAGAAACTCACTCGAATGAATGTAATTGGATATGGAGGTGGGTTGGTAGATCATACATTCCCAACGCGGAAATAATGCAATTTCCATTCCATGAGTGATGGAGATACACGTGGGTTTTTTTATTATTATTAAATCCCAAAACAATGTTGTTTTGATCAATGAAAAAAATTAAATAAATAATAAAAATTGAAGTGTGTCGTGACAATTGCTCCCCTCACTAACGGATGAATTTACATTACTTTTTGGTGTATGAATTTACATTAATTTTACGTATGAAAAAAGTTACTCAAATTTGTGAGATAGTAGTTAACAATATGTACAATTAATTTTCTTAGAATCTAAGTTAAACCGCATAAACAAACAAGTATAGACACCAAGTGCTTAATTTCACAATCTCATTTCTTCTTAGCTAAGGATAAAACACTACAAACAATGTGAAGCTTTTCTATCTTACAACTTATCTCATAAAATCAATTATGTCAAAACGTGGTTCAAGGGGGAGAAAAGTTCCATTGCTGAAGCTTTTCTCATTTGCTGACTTCTATGATTATGTCTTAATGGTTATTGGATCTGTTGGAGCATGCATTCATGGTGCATCTGTGCCTGTTTTCTTTATCTTCTTTGGAAAAATTATTAATGTCATTGGTTTGGCTTATCTTTTTCCCAAAGAAGCTTCTCACCAAGTTGCAGAGGTTTGTACAAATCGAATTAGAATATAATATTGTGTTGTTATTTTTAAGAGACAGTAACAAAATAAACCAACATAACAAGATCATAGGTTTTTATTGGATAACTATGTGATGATTAAACTCTTTATTATATAGATATGTTAGAATAGCAAATATTAATATATTACATTTTTTAGTAGTGCCAATTTTCCTATTACTCTACGTTTTTTTTATATGTAATTAACTATCAAATCACACTGGGCTTAGCCTCTTTTATTTTGATGTATTAGGGGTGAAGTAGCCTTTATATACACTCTCTTTATTTCATCTTGCTTATAAAAAAAAAACCTTAAAATATCCCTTCAAAACATTTATATAAATATATATATGGAACATGTCAGATGTCAAATGTAGTGTATTTAATTATTATTGAAGAAATGTTTAGAAGATAAATAAAATCAATTTAATTGTAACATTAATTATTGAAGAAATGTTTAGAAGATAAATAAAATCAATTTAATTGTAACATTAATTTAAAAAAGTTGTGAAATAGAAATCAATAAAAATTAAAATATATGTGTTATTTTGGCTCATTTTGTTTTAACGAATGCTATGTGAGATATAATTTAAATGTTAGATAAATTTAATTCATTTTCTATAAAAGAAATGTTAAGTGTTAAGCTTAAGATTTGATCTTTGTTTTTTAACTTAATTATAAAAAAAAATTAACATTAAAATTATAATTTTTAAAAATTAAAATTATTAAATGATAATGGATAAAAAATAAAAAAGCATAGGGGACAAGAACTAAAACCAGAATAAAATATTAAAATCAATTTATATTTATGTGAAAGAGAATAGATAAAAACTAAAATACATCAAAAATGTCAAACCAAAAAGATAAAAAAAAAAATTAGTTAGGAGATCAAAACATCTAAATTTATAATAAATAAGTTTCAACAAAATTATTTATTAAATAATTTAAGACATGTATTATAGGAGTTCTTGTTATGCATATTATTTATATTAAATTTAAGAGCAACTATCAAGAAGTTACTATTATCAACAACTAAATTCATCATCATTCATAAGTTCCAAAACATGCATGCATGTCATAATAACATTTGAGCATTGAAGTTTGACATGTTGGATTCTTCCACGACTATATAACTGTCCCCAAAATCTCTTGAACTAAAACTTGTTTTAGTCATGTACAACCATATTGAAAATATCATCAATAATCTAGTTGTTACATTTAATAAATCTTTCGAAATAAGTGAAGTTGTGACTACTTTCTTCATGATGTTTCTGACAAAAATGTAGTCTCAAGTCTCAACTGATGTTTCAAGTAATAACTTTTCTTTTGCAAATTATTTTTTTAAAATAAATATAATTATAATATTCTATCTGTTTGTGATTGTGCAGTATGCATTGGATTTTGTGTATCTAAGTATAGTAATATTGTTTTCATCATGGGCAGGTATGTCTTTAAATATATAAGAACATTCCTTTTACTCACCAAGATAAAATTATTTGAATAATGTTGAATTGAAATCCACAGAGGTAGCATGTTGGATGCATACTGGAGAACGTCAAGCTGCAAAAATGAGAATGGCATATTTAAGATCAATGTTGAATCAAGACATAAGTCTTTTTGATACTGAACCATCAACTGGACAAGTTATTTCTTCTATTACAACTGACATCATATTTGTTCAAGAAGCATTATCCGAGAAGGTACATACGCATACATTCTAATTGTCAATAACTCAACTGATATATGTTAGTTGAGTTAAATGAACGTAAACGGTTGGTTTAAGGTTAAATCCCTAGCAGCAGTATTTATTTATATTTACGTATTAATGTAAACAAGTTTTTCTATTAAATTTATAGGTTGGGAACTTTATGCACTACATAAGCCGATTTATAGCCGGCTTTATAATCGGATTTTTCAAAGTTTGGCAAACAAGTTTAGTCACACTTGCTATTGTTCCATTGATTGCTATTGCTGGAGGTCTTTATGCATACGTCTCATTCGGTCTTATTGCAAAAGTTCGTAAATCGTATACACGAGCCCGTCAAATTGCTCAGGAGGTGTTAGGAAATGTGAGAACTGTACAAGCATTTGGAGGAGAACAAAGAGCAGTGATATCATACAAAGTAGCTTTGAGGAATACTTATAAGAATGGTAGAAAAGCAGGTTTAGCAAAGGGTCTAGGACTAGGCTCTATGCATTGTGTTCTTTTTCTATCATGGGCTTTTCTTGTTTGGTTCACCAGCATTGTTGTTCACAAGGGTATTGCCAATGGTGGCGTCGCGTTTACTACTATGCTCAATGTTGTTATCTCCGGCCTGTAAGTTTTTTTTTACACTTGAGTGCATATTTAAACTCATGATACGTTTGACAGAATCACTCTGTGTCAGGTGACACAGAGTGATTCTGTCAAACGTACTGTGAGCTTATTATGGTGTGTTATATGATGAATGCTATTTTGGTTCTAACTTTTCAGGTCACTTGGGCAGGCAGCACCAGACATTTCTGCATTCGTTAGAGCAAAATCGGCAGCGTATCCTATTTTTGAGATGATAAATCGAGACAAAGTTAGACCAAAAACTGGCCGAAAATTAAGAAAAATAGACGGTCACATACAATTTATTAACGTATGTTTCAGTTATCCATCTCGTCCTGATGTAGTTATTTTCAACAATCTTTGTCATGAGATTCCTTCTGGTAAAATTTTGGCGCTTGTAGGAGGAAGTGGTTCAGGAAAAAGCACGATTATATCGCTAATTGAGCGTTTCTATGAACCAATTTCTGGTCAAATTCTATTAGATAGAAATGATATCAAAGAACTTGATCTAAAATGGCTTAGACATCAAATAGGACTAGTTAATCAAGAGCCTGCACTTTTCGCTACAACCATAAGGGAGAACATATTGTATGGTAAAAATGATGCCACGCCCGAAGAACTAAACCGCGCTTTGGAACTTTCTGATGCTCACTCTTTCATCAACAATCTTCCCGACGGATTAGATACTCAGGTAATGATGCTTCAACCAATTCGTTAGACGCTTTTGCTTCACGAGATGACATTAAATTTCTTTCACAGGTTGGGGAGAGAGGGATACAATTATCAGGTGGACAAAAGCAAAGGATTGCGATATCTCGTGCTATAGTTAAGAATCCTTCGATCTTGTTATTAGATGAAGCAACTAGTGCTTTGGATGCGGAGTCTGAGAAAAGTGTACAAGAGGCTCTTGATCGTGTCATGATCGGTAGAACAACTGTGATAGTTGCACACAGGCTTTCTACGATTAGGAATGCAGATATGATAGCTGTTGTTAAAGAAGGGAGCATTGTGGAAACTGGAAATCACGAAGAGCTCATTTCCGACTCAAATAGTGTATATGTATCTCTTGTTCAAGGAAATCCTTCTTCGGATCGTTCCTTAGGACAATCATCAAGGTGCTTCAAATTTGTATCTCATTAGGCCTATCTGGATTAAATTATTTGACATGTCAACTTATTTTCATAAGCTCTTTAAGTTTCACTTATGTGTGCGTGTATCAATTGTAGCATAAAGGACTCGAGAGAAACATCGCAAACATCAATTATCGGTGGTAGTTTTCGTTCGGATAAGGACTCTACTGGCCATGCGTGTGACGATGAAGCAGAAAGTATTGAAAAGCCGAGGCCTGTTTCATTAATAAGATTATATTCAATGATTGGTCCTTATTGGTCTTACGGAGTTTTTGGAACCTTGGCTGCTTTTGTTACTGGTGCTCTTATGCCACTTTTTGCCCTTGGAATCTCTCATGCTCTTGTATCATACTATATGGATTGGGATAGCACACAACATGAAGTGAAAAAAATAGCTTTTCTCTTCTGTGGAGCAGCGATTTTAGCTATCACTGCTTATTCCATTGAACATCTTTCTTTTGGAATCATGGGAGAGCGACTTACACTACGCGTTAGAGAAATTATGCTTTCTGGTAATTCTGCTTAACTTGATATTTATCATACTTATTTGTGTGTTTGTTTCGTGAAACAGTGACATGGTCAATGCTGGTTCGACAAAAGTAGAGAAAAACGAGTATCTGTGCCTTAAAATTTTCCTCATTTTTGTCGAACCAGTATCAACCAGGTCATTGTCTCAGTTGTTAGGATGATGAGGACGACTACGAGCTTCTTTTCCTAAGGGGTGTCGTCAATTGTTGTTAATTTTTGTTGTTTGTATAACTGCAGCTATTTTGAAGAATGAAATTGGTTGGTTTGATGATACAAGAAACACGAGTACCGTGCTTTCGTCACGTTTAGAGAGCGATGCGACTTTGTTAAAAACCATAGTGGTGGATCGTTCTACGATTCTCTTGCAGAATGTTGGTCTAGTTGTTACTGCATTTATCATTGCTTTCATTTTGAACTGGAGAATAACACTTGTTGTCTTGGCCACATATCCTTTGATCATTAGTGGTCACATTGGTGAGAAACTTTTCATGCAAGGATTTGGTGGTAACCTAAGCAAAGCATATCTTAAAGCGAACATGTTAGCCGGGGAGGCTGTCAGTAATATAAGGACTGTGGCTGCATTTTGTGCAGAAGAAAAGATCATTGGCCTTTATGTTAACGAGCTCGTCGAGCCTTCCAAACGTTCGTTCAAACGAGGCCAAATCGCTGGCATATTTTATGGAATTTCTCAGTTCTTTATTTTCTCATCTTATGGCGTAGCCTTGTGGTACATTCTCTAGCTTAATTGTTCATTTGCTTTAAATCAAACTATAAATGTCTTATCCATCATAGATTTCCTTACCATGTAGCACCGACATTTCTTAATGAAAACGTGTTCATGTCTGATACTGACACCGAAATACATACATTGAATATATAGCACATTAGGTGCCACATAGGCCAGTGTCTGTGTGTGTCTGTGTCCGTCATTCATTGTGTATATACCTTTTGCAGGTATGGATCTGTGTTGATAGAAAAGGAGCTTTCTAGCTTTAAATCAATCATGAAGTCATTTATGGTTTTAATAGTAACCGCACTGGCTATGGGGGAGACATTGGCACTTGCACCAGACCTTTTGAAGGGGAATCAAATGGTTTCATCGATTTTTGATATGATAGATAGAAAGTCAGGAATAGTACATGATGTTGGAGAAGACTTGGTGACAGTGGAAGGAACAATTGAGCTAAGAAAGATCAATTTTAGCTATCCGTCAAGACCGAACATTGTTATTTTCGATAATTTCAATCTAATGGTGCCTTCGGGGAAGAGTCTTGCCTTGGTTGGGCACAGTGGTTCCGGTAAAAGCTCAATAATCTCACTCATTCTTAGATTTTACGATCCAACTTCCGGAAAAGTGATGATTGACGGTATAATATGTTTGAACAGCTTATGCATTAACTTCTCTTATGTGCATGCATTTTAGAAGTCACCATCATAGTTCTAAATTGCGGTTGCAGTTGCAGATGCATTTACACTAATATTGTGGCAAAATGCAGACAAACGCGCAATTTAGAACTATGGTAGGTGGTTACGATAAATGTAAAACATTCATTTAACGATGACTCATCAAATGCTTACAGGAAAAGACATCAAGGAAATGAATTTGAATTCGCTTCGGAAGCACATTGGTCTAGTACAACAAGAGCCAGCTCTATTTGCAACATCGATCTACAAGAACATTCTCTACGGAAAAGAAGAAGCATCTGAATCAGAAGTGATTGAAGCAGCGAAACTAGCCAATGCTCATAACTTCATCAGTGCACTACCTGAAGGCTACTCAACCAAAGCAGGAGAGAGAGGAGTTCAACTATCCGGTGGCCAAAAACAAAGAATAGCCATTGCAAGGGCTATTTTGAGAAACCCCGAAATATTACTTCTGGACGAAGCAACAAGCGCACTTGATGTAGAGTCGGAGCGCGTTGTGCAACAAGCTTTAGACAAGTTGATGCAAAATAGGACAACAGTTATTGTGGCACATAGGCTGTCCACAATAAGAAATGCAGATCAAATATCGGTTTTGCAGGATGGAAAGATTATTGAACAAGGTACTCATTCAAGTCTTATAGAGAATATAGATGGAGCTTATTTCAAACTAGCCAGCCTACAACAACAAACAGCTACATAATGTAATGGATAAGAATACAAAATGAGTAACACTTTATTGTTTGCTAGTTGCTACCACATGTGAATCTCTAATGAACACTTGTTTTTCATATTAAACACATAGATTACTCAATAATAATAGAAACCTCTTTTCATTCTTCTTTTGTTGTCTACTCAATTGCTCTATTCATGAGAACTACATTTTCACCCCTCTTTTCAAATTCTATTAAAAACCTTTCAAAAGAAACACTTGAAATTTGTATTTCAAATGGCAGTAAAATTAATTTTCTTAACTATCTTTCATTCATATATTTTGATTTTTTTTTTTATAATAGCTACACGTACATAAGCATGCCTTTTACAGGCTTTCTATCCTTAGCAACTAAGTAACTAATCTTATGCATTAAGTAAAGCTTCCGGCGATTGATGTATTTTGGTTCAATGAAATTCTTTCGTTGAAGAATGAAAACATGCTAATATTTAGTAGGGTTAAATATGTCTTTGGTCCCTATAAATATCTCAATTTTGGTTTTTAATCCTTATAAAAAAATATCGACGTGCGAAAGTAATTTTATAGGGACTAAAAGTCATTTTTAATAATTTTATAGGGACTACAAACATATTTAACCCTATTTAATAATTAAGAAAAGTCAAATATCCAACTGAAGTCTTCTGGTACTCCTTCCAACCAAACTCTAGAATCCTCTTTTAGAAATTGGAACTTCTTTAACTTCATTTAATTCTTATATTGTCTCTCTTAAATCAAGCTCGTATCATTCCAAGCATCTTCAACTTGTAAAATAACTCAATTTTTAATGGTTTTGTAAAAATATATGCAATTTGTTATTCGGTTGGACAATACTCGATTATCACTTCTTTCTCAGCTATCAACTCTCTTATCTTGTGAAATCAAATATCAATATGTTTGGAAGGTCCATGAAAAATCATATTCTTACTCAGTGCAATAGCTCATTTGTTGTCACAATATATCTTTATAAGACTATTCTCTTTCTGATGTATCACTTCTAAAATTCTTTTCATTCATATTGTTTGAGTAGCACAACAAGTTGCTGCAATATATTCAACTTCAACGGTAGAAAGCGCAATAACTGATTAGTTCTTTGAAGACCGTGAAATTGCACACGTGCCCAAATGAAATGTGTACCCTGACGTGCTTTTTATTGTTTCTATATCTTCATCCCAAATATTATTTGTGTATCCAACAAGCTCCACATCATTATTACTAGCATAAAAATTCCATCAGTCAATGTACCTTCGATATAACGAAGAATCCTCTTAACTCCTTACAAATGGCTAACACACGGTTCTTCCAAGAATCTGCTAAGTAAACCAACTCCATAAACTATATCAGGTTTTGTCGCAGTTAAATATCTCATACTTCCAATCAAACTTTTATATTGGCTTCAATTTACCCTCTTTCCATCATTTTCTCTTGTCAACTTTAACTTTTCTTCGACGGGCATGTAAATTGGCTTTGAATGCTCCATCTTAAACTTCTTCAAAATATCACTAGCATATTTCTTTTGGGAAATGCAAATCTCATCATTTTGTTGAATGACCTCAATGCCAAGAAAGTACGACATTAAGTTCGTATGTGTCATTTCAAAATATATAATCATAGCCTTCCTGAATTGTACAATCATCTTTGAATTATTTCTAGTGAAAATCAAATCATCAACATATAGGCAGTGTTTTAAAAACCGGACCGGCCGGTCGAACTGGGAATCAACCAGGTAACCAGTCTAGTTCAATTGCTAGATCGAATATGTCGTTGAACAGGTGTAAACCGCTAAAACCAGAAACACTGGCGGTTTAAGTGCTTTTTTTAATTTTTTATTTAAAAAAATTAAAACGACGTCGTTTTGATTATATTAATGAAAAATTAAAATACAAAACTAAAGAAGTGAAATAAAAAATATAAAATAAAATAAAGATGTTACGGATGCCGTTGGTTTTGTTGCAGATGATTTTGATATTGAAGGAGATCCCAACATTGAAACAATTTTTTCTTCCTTGAAATTAAATTTAGTAGACAATGGAGTTATATTGTTATAAATTATTCAATTAGATTATGTTGTGATTAAACTCTGTTTGCAATTATACTTTGTAATTTTGTACTATTTTGTTATGTATGATACCGATGTTTAAAATTTGAATTAAAATTATTTTGTTATGTGTGCTAGTTATATTTTGTAGAAACTGAATCATCTGGTTCGACAAATTTTATACCAATATAATTTTTTTATAACTATCGGTTTATTCAACCAGTTATCAGGTTTTATCTGGTTTAGTCATGTGGTTCGACCAGTGACACAATGGTCTGACCAATAAACCAGTGAGGCAGTGACTCAGTACCATCATGGATTTGATGTCCGGTCCTATTTTTAAAACACTGCATATAGGCACACAATAAGGATATCTCTAGGATCAATGTATTTGATATATAATGTGTGCTCATGAGGACATCTCTAAAAACCATTCTGCACAAAATAAGAATTAATCATGTTATACCAAGATCTTAGCAACTGCTTCAAGACATATAATGCTTTCTTTAATCTATAGACTTGTCTTCCTTTCCTTTGAATACATATCCTGCATACTTCTCAACGTACACTTCCTCTTACAAATTACCATTAATAAATGCAGACTTAACATCCATTTGATGTATTTTCCAACTATTTTGAGTTATGATTGAAATAAACATTTGAATTGTATCCAACCTTGCAACATGAGCAAATATCTCAAAGTAATCAATACCTGGTTTTTGCTTGTATCTTTTTGCTGCCAACCTTGTTTTAAAGTGACCAATCTCACCATTGGGTTTGTACTTTGTCTTGTACACCCACTTCACTCATATAGATTTCTTGTTTGTCGATAACTCTGTCAGTTCTCATGTTTTATTCTTCTCAATGGTATTGATTTCTTCATTCATGGCTTTTCTACAATTTTCATTATCTGCTGCTTCTTCAAAAGTAAATGGCTCACAATTTGTAAATAAATCAAAGTTTATAATCTCTTCATCAAATGGGTCATTATTGTTACTGAAAACACAATGCATTCTAGCTGGTAATCTATGTGGCCTATGTTGTCTGTTGGATGTTTCTAACTTAACAAGTGTTGGATCATGTTCATTCTCCTCTTCGTAATTATTTGAAGTCACTACTAGATCTTTTTGTCACTTTGAGGACCAATCCCACGTTTCACTTTCATCAAAATTTACATATCGACTGATAATCACCTTCCATGTCTCTGGATTGTAGGGCATATAAGCCTTTGAGTTCGAACTGTAACCAACAAAGATACATCTTTCTCCCAAATTGAACAACTTCCTTTCTTTATCCATACCTCGTCAATTTCTAATGGTTATTTTGGTTTCATATTTAAATTTGAGAGTGTGGCTCCCAAAGCATTGAGAATAAGTCATTTTATGATGATTTTATAAGATGAGAATGTGATGTGTACCACTTAGTAATGCACCTTTACTATTTGGCACTTCTTCCACAATTGAATGTTGTATTGAGAGTTATTTGACCCTCTACATTCTCTTGCTTTCCCGAGAACCTACCAATATGACCTTGTAAGGTTGGAGTTTCTTTAGGGTGAGTTGAAAACCTTTAAAAGTATCTCAATACAAGATGTTAATAGATTTCCCTTGATTAATCACAACTCTTTGTATGTCTTTGTTAAAACATTTGCATCGCAATCACCATCAGGTCGTCTGTGTAAGCAATCACAACTCTTTGTATGTCTTTGTTAAAACATTTGCATCGCAATCACCATCAGGTCGTCTGTGTAAGGAAAATCCTTCTTAATTATTTATTTTTATATACTTATATACTTAATATTTATACCACATATTGATTTAATATTTATTTTTCTTTTTCCATTTAAATTATATTTAATTATGTGTATATCTTTAAATTCATATTTATTGTATTTTAATTCCAAAAAATTCATAAAAATTATTTTTGCATTCGATTTTATTTTCTTATCCCGATTTAATTAATTAGGTCGCGAGACCAATAATTAATTAAATCATTTATATTTTCTTATTTAAAACATACCCTAATCAGGGTTTACGACGAGCATTCCAATACACTGAAATATTTTCTTTCTTTTGTGCCTTGCCTTTTCAGGGTTATCGACATGGTTCACTCCGAATACGCGCCTGATTCAAAAACCCAAAGTTAAGTATTTTACTTAATTTAATTTAACTTTCTGTTTGGTTTATTTTATATAAGGGTTTGTTTCTCCTTCATCTTTTCCTACCTTGTTTTTTTTCAGGATCAACCCTAAAGGCACCTTAGCAACCATATCAAATCAAATTCAAAAGCTAAGTATTATCTCGTATCTAATTCAAATAATCGTTCTTTTTTTCATTTTACTTTGTTTCCTCAATAAATTAGGGATAAAATTAAATATCAATGAACTGCCTATACACTCACGCCTTATTTGTTTCTTTGCTCATTCCTAATGGTCAGAGTCGATGCTTCTGGCAAACCCTTGCCCTCAACCCTGTCAGGCAAATGCCAAGCTAAGTACCTTCTCCCTATTCTATTTTTAATTTATTATCCTATTTTCTTTTGTAGTTAATGAGGTTTGCCCTCGAATTTGATGATGCACTCACTATATTTTTTCTGTCTTGTCTCTTTCCTTTTCAGGGTTTATCAATTGCCAAAGCTACGTTGTTGGTAACCCTAAACCTCATTTTATTTATGCTTTTTATTATTATTACTTGTGTCAAACCCTGATAAGGGATCCGCTGGTTACAATTTCCCGCCCCCTTTATTGCTTTATATTATTGCGTGGTTAGTAATCTTAGGGAGTGCAAGCCTTAAACTGAATTAGAATAACTAATTAAAAGGTAAATATCTGAATTAACCACGTGATTGTTGCACACACACACCCTTTTGGGGTAACCTCTCTGTTGCCTTGTTGCCTATTGCCTGTTGCCTTCGTTTTTTTTTGCAGAATAAGCCATGTCCCTCGAATACGAGGATACCTCAGCCTGTTGCCTCGATAATTAAAAGGTCATACGACCCTAAATGATGCTGCCTTCGATACACAAATGACCTCGACCCTCGGAAGTTGCCTACGGAAAAAGGCTGAGGTATCTTCTGGCTGCCTACGAAAAGGCTTATTCTGATCCTTACCTTAGACTACCTGCCCTTCTATGGCATGGGACAGTCTTATGGCAAAGGATGCTTCGATGACCCTTCAACCTCCAAACGAAAGGCTTCTTGCCCTCTTATGGCAAGGATTGACCCTTTCATTTTGAAAGGCTAAAAAGAGACCTATCATCTGAGTTTAAGGTAATTGCCCCTAATTGCCTTGCAATGCTCAATTTTCATATTCTTTCTCACAATTCTTCAAAAACTGGCTACGCTCATTTACGAGCTAAAGTCCACTTTTTTTCTTTCATCTACTTTTTCTAAAGACAAACGAGCAAGCAAAGCAATTAAGAGCCCATGGAAAACCATGGATGCAAAGGGTGCCTTACACCTTCCCTTTGCATAAATTACCCCCCGAACTTAGATTTCTTAAAAGGTTTTTTTCTGTTTCTTTTTGCCTTTCCGAATATTGTTTGGATAAAATAAAAGTCGGTGGCGACTCTTGCTTACCGCGACATTTCGATCCATAAAAAGTCAGTTCACCGTATTACAGAACTGGCGACTCTGCTGGGGATTTTTCGATTAAGAGGGGTTACCTTAAAAGTTTAGGATTCACTTAAATGTATTCTATTGTTTGTTTTGCTTGCTTTACTTTTGCAGGGCTGTTTTGGGTATGCTGTTGTGTGAAAGATCCTAACCCGGATCTAAGTACCTTAGGTATGTGGCATGAGATCAGGGAGACTGTACGACATGTATCGTTATGGTTGAACTGGTGGCCACCGTTAGTGTGACACTTTGGTTTGTCCTGATGGCCCTTGAATTTGATCGAGGAGACATTTGGCTACCGCGTGGTGTCATGAGCACTAATTCGCCCTTAGAACCTTAGTCGAACTTGACTTTGGCTTATAAGAAGTAGCGAGATGGCTGGCTTCGGATTCCTGACTGAAGCCGGTTGATACTCGATGCTACACTCATTGAGATTGGACTCAAGGGATGCTTTTGGCTGGCCGATTGAGTGCTATGTTGAGACAATGCCCACGAGAAAGATCAGGGATATGAGCACCATAGAACCTGGTTACTTTTTAGGACAGGTTGAACCAACTAAACGAAAGGAAGAAGGGTATATACCTATGAACTTCATGCAAGCCTACCCTTAAGGCAATTGTGTGACTTGCTTGTGTTTGTTAATTACTTGGCATCATAACATCATAACATCATGACATATCATATCCACTAACAAATTTCAAGGACCGAGAAATTTATATTTACACTGTTTTGTAGGACATGGCTTTTTCTACCAGAGATTATGTACGACTCAACTTTGTAGGGATACCTTCTGAGCTTAAGGAGCTCGCCTTGGAAGTCCCTGGAGACTCTAAGTTTGCTGAAAGACATGGTTATCTTCTTCGACTGGTCACCTCTCGATTTGAAGAAGATATGATGAGAGTCTTATGACAATTCTTTGATCCCGAACATCATTGCTTCACTTTTCCGGATTATCAGTTGGTACCTACTTTGGAGGAGTTCTCAAACTTACTTGGTGTACCTATATCTAAGCATCTGCCCTTTACTGGACTGGAAAGCACTCCGAAACTCGAGACTATTGCTGCTGCACTTCACCTAAAGAGATCAGACATCGCCTCCAACTGGGACACCAAGAATGGAGTAGAAGGTCTCTCAGCCAAATTCTTATTTGGAAAAGCTCGACAATTTCTGAAGGCCATGAGCTACCATGCTTTTGAAGATGTTTTGGCTTTATTAATATATAGTTTGGTTTTGTTTCCTAATCCTGATCAATTCATTGATGTGCACGCAATCAAGATTTTTCTGACTCACAACCCCGTGCCTACGCTACTTGGAGATATTCTACATTCCCTTCACTCTCGTGTCATGAAGAAACGAGGGACTCTTATGTGTTGCACACCCTTGCTGGCTAGGTGGTTTATTTCGCACCTTCCACGCTCAGTAGTCAGAAACGATCAAAAGATGCAATGGTCTCGAAGAATCATGTCACTTTCTCACTCAGATATCCGTTGGCATGTTATGTCTCAAGAGTACGTCACTATCATCGATCATTGTGGGAAATTCCCTAATGTGCCCCTCCTTGGCATTAGAGGAGGAATCACCTACAATCCTTCATTAGCTCTACGACAATTTGGTTATGCTCGAAGGGATGGTCCTCACCACTTGCTCATTGAAGGGGTTGTTTTCAACTATGAAGAAGATGTTCGTAATCAACGCCAAGAGTTCATACGCGCTTGGAACAAGGTGTACAGGGTGGATAGCAAAAGTTGGGGGCAAAAGAACTCCCTTCCCTCGGAACCTTATCTTAGATGGGTACGCACTCGCGCTCAACGTTTTGTCATGCCATATCCTTATGTTAGACCTGTGATTGTTGAACCTGAATGTGAAGAAAAGGTTCCTTTGGTTGTTCTCCATCCAGACATGCCCACTGATCTAGAAGAACTACAAAAGTCATGGGTTCAATTGAAAGAAGAAAGGGATACTTTTGAGGCTCAATTCCGCGCCAAAGAGAAACAAGTGTTAGAACTCACAAGGCTACTTCAAGCAGAACAGAACGTCAACAACTTCATCGGATCAAAGAGGAAGCGTCCATGGGAAGCTTGAAGAAATTCTAGTTTATTGTTATTATTATTCCTAGTTGTTTACATATTTACTTTTGTAAACCAAAATGGCAAAGAACCATAAACTAAAGTACAATTTAATTATTATTATTATTATTATTATTATTATTATTATTAGCAAAGCTTGTTCTTTCTTTCTTGTTTAAAGTGAATTTAAATTTTAAGGTCCTTGAAAACATTGCATATGCATAATCATATCATTCATAAACATCGCATCACAGGTTTCGTAAAGTAAACGCCTCATCTTTGTGCTGTTTATTTCAGTAACAAAGATGAATCTCGAACAATCTGTCAAAAATCTTCAGGCTCAGAATAACCAGTTCCAAAAGGTAATCTTTCACTTGGCCAAGGGGCAAGAAGAATTGAAGGCACTTCTGATCGAGAAGGAGAAGAATCAATATAAGTATCAAGGTGGTCAAGATAATCAGAGATCCAAGCCTAAGCGGTCATTTACTCCATTACATATGCCGCTGTCTCAAGCTCTGCAACAACTGCTCAATCAGAACTTGATAACTCTATTGCCTCCATATTCACTTCCTACTAATCCCGCTCCTGGGTACAAGTACCATGCAAGATGTGCTTATCATTCAAACAGTCCTGGTCATGATACAGAGGATTGTGGACCATTGAAGCACATGATCCAAGACCTCATTGATTGCAAGATCATTGACTTCAATTCACCTGAGAAACCTCATATGGCCAATACTGGGTACAATCGGAAAGGTTGCAATGAACCCAACCAATCCGTGGGGACAATTCTGACCTCTACACCAGTTCCACAACAAAGACACAAGTCGGATACACCTAAGCGCCAATTCGCAAAGATCAATATGACTCTGGCCGAAGCGTTGCAACAATTGCTGAAGAAAGGGCTAATCACTTTGAAGGACCCTCCGAGGAATCCTAGTACCTCCTCTTCTCGTTATAATCCTAATGCAAGGTGTGCGTATCACTCTGATAGTCCTGGACATGACACTAATAACTGTTGGACACTGAAGAATAAGATCCAAGACTTAATCGATGACAAGATCATTGACTGCCACTCTCCCGAGGAACCTCACGTTGTGTACGACCAGAAAGATCACGATGAACCCAACCAATCTGTGGGGACAGTTCTGACCTCTACACTAGCTCCGCAACAAAGACGCAAGTCAGATACATCTAAACGTCAGTTTACAAAGATCAACATGTCACTGGCTCAGGCATTACAACATTTGCTGAGAAAGAACTTGATTACTTTAAGGGATCCTCCTGTAAAGCCTAACACTTCCGCCCCTAGCTACAAGCCCAATGCGAGGTGCGCATATCACTCCAATAGCCCTGGGCATGATACGAATGATTGTTGGCCATTGAAGAACAAGATTCAAGACATGATTGATGCTGGTGAAATTGAATTCTATCATCCCAAGACTCCTGTGGTGATCACTACTCCTATGCCTAATCACAAAAAGATTGATTGATACCTAGAAGGATGAACTTTTTAGACCGTTAGATTTACTTTCATTTTGCAATTTCTATTCTGTTTGTTTAAACACTCAAATTATGATAGACATTATTTGTTTTAATAATCATCATCAGTGCATTGCATATGTTTGTCTTGAATAAATTATTTCGCTACCACTCTTTCTAAATTATGTCTTTACTCTGCATATGTTTTGTGATACTCAACTCCTGCTAAGCCGTAGGCCTTTTAAGGGAGGATGACGAAAACGATACCGCAACCTCATACAGTATGCTTTCGAGCGGACTATGCTGACGATGTACAGGCATTGTTTCGATTCCTAAATAGTGGAGATATAAGGATGTTAATCCCTCGTCAACCCCCTTTGAGCCTAAGAAGTAGAAGTTTCTTTTTTTTTGTATTAAAACCCTTGATCATAACCTGGGGCAGGGTAGTTCTCAGTTTAATTTGGCTGTGCATTCTATTTTAAGAGAATCACTCAGTACACCTTTCAACAAGGATTTCAACCACAAGCATTCATCCGCACACATCAAAGGAGTGTTGGAGATGTCAATGAAAAGACAATGATGGTTCATCAATCATCAAACAAGGCAGTCAATATCTTTCAAAAGGGAAAAATGAAAAAACATATACATCAAGAAAAGCCTGCTAAGTCAAAAATCAAAAGACGACTTAGGCAAAATCAAGGCATCCCGCTGACTGTAATCTCAGAAATAAACAGTTCAGGCAAAATTTAGGGATATCAAAAAGATGAAAACAGAGAAGTCAATAAACTCCTAAACAACACAATGTTGTGACTACCAAAAGGAGGATGTGATTGCCATCTCAAAGGTTCTCTTTACTTGTGAACCATCATCATGATCATAGGTGCAAATCCGAAAGTCTCTTGGAACCTGAATGCATAAGTTGAAATTAATTGAGCTTAGGACTGAAGAACATCACGAAGAATGGGATGGGTATAAATAAATTTTGAGCCATTATCCTTTGTTTCTTAAAACCGTGAACCGAGCCACGTTACAACCCTTAAAAGTCCTAATTGAAGCATGGTTAGTTCGAAAGCATACTGTCACCAAAAGGGTATCCCGACTCCTTAAGGTTTACTACAAATGGTAAGTTGATATCCTGTTTTATAAACATCACATTGTTACAAATAGCATGTTTTTACAAATATCACGCTTTTACATCTTTTGTTTTAATGTTTTTCAAAACTCAAGACAAACGTATGCATTGCATCTCATGAATACATTATTAAACATATTCTGCTACATAATTTCAAATGTTAGCAACGGAAAGAACTTGCACAGGGTACAACTAATGACTGAAAGTTATCCCGACAGACAGTATTACTCCAAGAGGCCATGTCTCTTATGTATACAAGGGGCATGACATGTTTTGCCCAATCAATCTGGGGCAATCAAGTCAAGATTCGAAGAATCTCTCGAATGCCAAAAAGTCAAAGGCATACATCCCAAGTGGATTTCAAAATACTTCCCAATCAATCTGAGGCAATCAAGTCAAGATTCCTAGAATCTCTCAAAAAAGCCAAACAGTCAGGGGCATCATCCTAAGTTTACGATTACTAGGGGCATGTCACCCAGAGTACGCATCTCACAAAGTCCTCGCGAGGTGAATCTCTTCAAGTTCCTACTAGCTGGGGGCAATGTTCTGGGAATCCGTGCCTTCCTGACTTCACAAGATCATATCCCCACAGAGCAATCCTCAAGAAGATATCTTCAAATACTCTCGTCCCGACAAAGACATAGCTCCTCAACAGAGTTCACATCTTTGACATCGTCTGTTCCCCGACCTGCTTCTCTGCTCCAAACATGTTTTGTTAAATCCCCAGTATATAAAGTTACTGATCATCCCCAAGCAGAAATTATAAATCCCCAGCTGAGCATCCTCAAGACGAAATCAAACATCAAAAACACAAAGACCTGGAGATTTATTTTCTCGACGAAGATAACATAAATCATATTCGCATACCACATGACACAAACATACATCGCATACATCACTGCATAACAAATCCATAACATATGAAGTTTCTCATTTATTTTGAGATACTCATTACATAAACACATGCATCATGACATAAGAAAACTAACCTCTACTTTTCAGGATACCACTATCTCCATTTACAAGAGTTAAGTCGACACCTTTGACGGTTCCTTAACAATCTATTTTCAAGTATTAAGTCGATACCTTTGACGGTTCCTTAATATATCAAGAGTTAAGTCGACACCTTTGACGGTTCCTTAACGACACACTTCAGATATAAGTCGACACCTTTGACGGTTCCTTATACAATCTATATGCATATCTGAGTCGATACCTTTGACGGTGCCTCAATGATATGCTTCAAAGTTAAGTCGACACCTTTGACGGTTCCTTAACAACCCACATCAAGAGTTAAGTCGACACCTTTGACGGTTCCTTAACGACACACTTCAGATATAAGTCGACGCCTTTGACGGATCCTTATACAATCTATCTACATATCTGAGTCGATACCTTTGACGGTGCCTCAATGATATGTTTCAAATTTAAGTCGATACCTTTGACGGTTCCTTAAATAACCCAACACAGATTTGAGCCGATACCTTTGACGGTTCCTCAACATTCAAAAAAGGGAAGACAACAAAAGCAGAAATTTTGCAACAATCCATACTCCAACAACTACCAGATGGCATCTACAAGCCCATCTCCGACAAAAGTCCCTACTTCAAATAGGGCAAATTTCTTGGTATTCTTGTGTTCAATCATCTCCAACCCTCAGATACCGACTGGCATACAGACCACTCTACATCTTCAGGTTTAAGATAATTGAACAGGGGCAGCTGTCATACCCCAAAATTTGCCCATGTTATTTTCCACACATAAAATTAAAACAAAAGACAAAGCTCCAAAACACACTCTCCTGTACAAAAGCTCTGAATTAGGGTTTGACTAATTTAATGGAAAATCATTGAATCAATGGCTCAAGGTGGTTCCATAGGGTCACTAACATCCCAAAGTGTCTTCATATAAAATTTCAAGTCAAACAGAGCAAATTTAGTCCCTCAAATCCTGATTAGGTCAACAGTCGACTCTCAAGGGCAAAACAGTCATTTCAAGTCAATATATAGTCAAAACTCAAGATATTTGGTCAACAACATCCTCATAACCCTAAAATCATCATTTGATCAAGGGTTGATCATGATGATGCAAGGAAAGATCAGAGAAGTCAAAAGTCAAGAGTTACTATTTTGGGCATGAACTAAAAAAGGCAACCAAACTTTGAAAATTCACCAAATATTCATACTTCATCAGAAAAATTCCCACCAAAGCTCATTTTGAAGGGAATTAATTCCTCTATCCAATGGTCCAAGAATCAGAGCCCATAGGTCGATGGTTTGAGAGATATGGCCTCATACATTATAGGTCCTTTTCAAAAGTCAACAAAAAGACATTTTTTCAAAAGGTCATAAAATGAGAATGGAAAATGATTTTGATATGGGACCAAAGACATTGGTTAGAGGACTCTCCAAGGTTTCTAGAAAGTCTTAGAACACTTCCATACCTCAAAAATTGAGGGAGATACACCTTGTTAAAGTTGGACTATTTTTGAGAAAAAAATGTAAAAAGAAAAAGACCAAAACTCCAAAAATTTCCAAATGGGCCTATAATCTTTTTGTTCTAACCTTATTCTAAGCCCATCCACGTGCTAGAACTAGGAGTATTCTATTTTTACTATTTTATTTATTATTTTATGATTTTAATTAAATAAAATCATAATTTAATTATATAAAATATAAAAATAATGCAAGATTTGATTTTACTCTAATTTGAAGTCAAGAATTGAATCAAATATCTCCCACCAATCAGTCAATTTCGTGCATAATACTTGAAGCCCGAGAAAGTACAATTTTAGAAAGATTTGAAAGCATATCCCAATCAAATTTTCCCAAAAATTCAATCTCAAGATGCAAAGAGATTTGGTTCAATTTTGTTGCCCTAAAAACATCTCTATAAGTACATAAACAATGCCAGATGTTAGGGTTACAAAAACCTGCAGCCAAGAGAACCCAAACCGATTCCAAAACTTCAAGAAAAAACTCAATTTCGAATTCTGAATTACAGGACACTTCAGGTGGTTTTGTTGATTGCAACTTGTTCCTAGATCTCCAAGGAAGCTGTTACGATCAATATCAAGGTTCAGAATCGTAAGAACACCAACGTATACCCCTCGATTTGTCAACTTCTATTTCTTCTCGATTTGCATATTATACGCATCATTCATAGATTTAAATTGCATAATTGTGTTTGTCTTGATGTGTTGATCGTTTCTGGAGAATTAATTACATTTATATGTCGTATTGATCGTTATGCCATGTTAGGGTTTCAAAGCTTTGATTTGGGGTTTTTCATTTAAGCTAAAATTAAGTCAAACCAGGACCATGGTTGGATTCGTGAGGACCACACGAACGTAATGGTGCCCTCGCGAAAGATTTATTTGTGCCCTAGGTAGGATTCGCTATTTTCGCAGGTGTAAAAGCTCGGAGTTTTTACAGCGCTTTGGTAATATGCGCTGTAAAAAAGGGAGTTGCAGAAAATCTGTGGGGAAGACGACGCGTTGGCATCACGCGATTGGCCGGTTTCAAATTGTTTTTGGCGCGCGCAGGTGTAGTGGAGACGTCAGATCCAGCGCGTCTTGGTCCATGCGTTATCATGTGCCCCCATCACTCCGGCCGTCAGATGACTTTCCTTCCAGATCCAATAAACATGAGCGTGCAGGTTCACCATACTCCTCCACTGGCGTGTAGCACTGAATAGAAAGCTAAGTTTTTCCTAATTTTTTTATTTTTTATTATATAACTTATATTTTCTTATTTTATTTATATATATATATATATATATATATATATAAATATATATATATATATATATATATATATATCAATTTAATTTTGTTTTTTTTTTCTCTTTTTAATGATAAACTATTTATTTATTTTATTACAAAAAAACTTTTCTTTATATAATTAATATCTATTCATTTATTTACTTATTAACTTCATATATTCTTTTTTTTTCCTTATTTATTTAATTATATTTTTATATTTATTATATTTTACTTATAAAAATTTTTATTTTCTTAATTATTTATTTTTATATACTTATATACTTAATATTTATACCACATATTGATTTAATATTTATTTTTCTTTTTCCATTTAAATTATATTTAATTATGTGTATATCTTTAAATCCATATTTATTGTATTTTAATTCCAAAAAATTCATAAAAATTATTTTTGCATTCGATTTTATTTTCTTATCCCGATTTAATTAATTATGTCGCGAGACCAATAATTAATTAAATCATTTATATTTTCTTATTTAAAACATACCCTAATCAGGGTTTACGACGAGCATTCCAATACACTGAAATATTTTCTTTCTTTTGTGCCTTGCCTTTTCAGGGTTATCGACATGGTTCACTCCGAATACGCGCCTGATTCAAAAACCCAAAGTTAAGTATTTTACTTAATTTAATTTAACTTTCTGTTTGGTTTATTTTATATAAGGGTTTGTTTCGCCTTCATCTTTTCCTACCTTGTTTTTTTTCAGGATCAACCCTAAAGGCACCTTAGCAACCATATCAAATCAAATTCAAAAGCTAAGTATTATCTCGTATCTAATTCAAATAATCGTTCTTTTTTTCATTTTATTTTGTTTCCTCAATAAATTAGGGATAAAATTAAATATCAATGAACTGCCTATACACTCACGCCTTATTTGTTTCTTTGCTCATTCCTAATGGTCAGAGTCGATGCTTCTGGCAAACCCTTGCCCTCAACCCTGTCAGGCAAATGCCAAGCTAAGTACCTTCTCCCTATTCTATTTTTAATTTATTATCCTATTTTCTTTTGTAGTTAATGAGGTTTGCCCTCGAATTTGATGATGCACTCACTATATTTTTTCTGTCTTGTCTCTTTCCTTTTCAGGGTTTATCAATTGCCAAAGCTACGTTGTTGGTAACCCTAAACCTCATTTTATTTATGCTTTTTATTATTATTACTTGTGTCAAACCCTGATAAGGGATCCGCTGGTTACAATTTCCCGCCCCCTTTATTGCTTTATATTATTGCGTGGTTAGTAATCTTAGGGAGTGCAAGCCTTAAACTGAACTAGAATAACTAATTAAAAGGTAAATATCTGAATTAACCATGTGATTGTTGCACACACACACCCTTTTGGGGTAACCTCTCTGTTGCCTTGTTGCCTGTTGCCTGTTGCCTTCGTTTTTTTTTGCAGAATAAGCCATGTCCCTCGAATACGAGGATACCTCAGCCTGTTGCCTCGATAATTAAAAGGTCATACGACCCTAAATGATGCTGCCTTCGATACACAAATGACCTCGACCCTCGGAAGTTGCCTACGGAAAAAGGCTGAGGTATCTTCTGGCTGCCTACGAAAAGGCTTATTCTGATCCTTACCTTAGACTACCTGCCCTTCTATGGCATGGGACAGTCTTATGGCAAAGGATGCTTCGATGACCCTTCAACCTCCAAACGAAAGGCTTCTTGCCCTCTTATGGCAAGGATTGACCCTTTCATTCTGAAAGGCTAAAAAGAGACCTATCATCTGAGTTTAAGGTAATTGCCCCTAATTGCCTTGCAATGCTCAATTTTCATATTCTTTCTCACAATTCTTCAAAAACTGGCTACGCTCATTTACGAGCTAAAGTCCACTTTTTTTCTTTCATCTACTTTTTCTAAAGACAAACGAGCAAGCAAAGCAATTAAGAGCCCATGGAAAACCATGGATGCAAAGGGTGCCTTACACCTTCCCTTTGCATAAATTACCCCCCGAACTTAGATTTCTTAAAAGGTTTTTTTCTGTTTCTTTTTGCCTTTCCGAATATTGTTTGGATAAAATAAAAGTCGGTGGCGACTCTTGCTTACCGCGACATTTCGATCCATAAAAAGTCAGTTCACCGTATTACAGCCATATATGATTAGTTTTAGAATGAGTCCTCTTCTCGCGTG
This sequence comes from Vicia villosa, assembly GCF_029867415.1. Classification (NCBI taxonomy): domain Eukaryota; kingdom Viridiplantae; phylum Streptophyta; class Magnoliopsida; order Fabales; family Fabaceae; genus Vicia; species Vicia villosa. Next base: position 52,633,294 of record NC_081186.1, read on the forward strand.
TAACTAGGTGATTAAGAAGATGTGTAGTTTTCTTTATAGGATGTAGTTTAACCTATTGCATTGAGGAGCATCTAATTGTTTTGGAAAATATTTTTCCTTTCTCTTTGGTGATGCTTCTTTGGCATCTCACCTTATCTTCTCGACATTACTCTCCACTCCTTTGATATAGCATTTTGCATGCTTCATTATTTCTTACATGTTGGTTGTTGTCTTATGTATTATGGACTTATCGATATACCTTGCCTTCAAACTGTTTTGGAATACTCCCATAAACATCTATTGAGTTGGATTAACCATTTTGTATTATGGCCTCATTGAAACATGCGAGATAGTCCTTCAAGGTCTCATAATGCTCTTGGAGGACGTTGCACAAACTTGTTGTTAATAATCATTGATGTTTGCTCGCCAAGAAGTAGTGAATTGTCTTTGAAAGCATCTAAAAAGAATTTTCGCTTTATATGTTATATAGCACTGGTGATAGTTATCTGGATGTTGATTACCGTCAAGTATTTTTGGGGGGTCTTTTTTCGTCGAAGGTCTTTAAGTTAGGAGGTTTTAAATTCTCCAAAGTAGGAGACTTCCATATTTCTTGGGACAATAATCGAGGTTCATTCAATTCCTCGTCATAATTTTCCTGTTCAACCCTCTCTTCTTGAATTTCTTGAACTTGTATTTACATCTCTTTATTTCAATAATGTCATTTTCTATAGTGACATGAATTTTCCATAGAGCCTCACATATCTTAAATAAGTGTTGGGTTTACATCATTTTGATCTAATGTGGAGAATATGGTTGATGATCTATCTTTACTGTGGTTGTGGAGTGGGCATCGGATGTTCTTGCCAGGTATATGATGGACTTTTCTATTAGTATGATATGATTAAAGCTCTATGATTTTTAAATATTTATTAAAGGATGGGTGTTTTGAATTGTGTATCAAGCCTATCTACACATAGAAGGGGAGGGGCTCCAATATTTATCCTCGTTGTGGTCTTCATGAATACCCTGATCTCATATAACTGATACGCGTTCCTCTTCATGTCTCAATCATGTTATGGTGTTATATGACTGAATAACGCCTTGCTTTGATAATTCCTTAGCCTTGTTTAACCAGACATGACTTGATATGCATTATTAGTGGTCGTGTCCTTACTCAAATATTAAGCTCTTCTAGTTGGTGATGCAAATGCATCACACTTGAGGAAATACTTATGGTCCCATTATTCTGACACGACAATACTGATTTCATCCAGCATGACAACTTCAACCCAATCATTGTTTTTGATAAATTTCTCAAATCCACCCCTCCTTCCAAAATAAGCAAAAATTTCATAGATGGATATAATGGCAGAAAAAATCATGTCCTGATGCATCAATAGTTTAAAATGGAATACCTAATGTAGCATCATCCAAGTGGTGAGTGTACTCCTTGTGGCTTCACCGCGCTTTAACCCTTTTTTGTTGGATTGTCGAGCGATCGTTGTTTGATCGTGGATGCTAGAAGTGTTGTGGAAGGCAATTGGTCCTATATGGTTGTTTTCTCTTAACATGTTTAGGTCATGCAACCACAAATGTGTCGATAGATTTGTTTCTAACTCAAGATCTATTTTCAAATTTGGGAGTTGTGGTGGTTTTCGCGTGACGTTAAGATTTGGGTCGTTGTTTTGGTGGCGATTTGCGACGCCTGGTTTGGATCGTGCTCGTTCATAGGTTATCCTATCTCAAACATGTGATTTAAATTCAAATCTAGATCTTTTTGGATTTGAGCTATCTACTTCATCATCATCGCCTTTCTGATCTGTTGTGATGTGAGTTAAAAGTTTTTGGTTGTGCATCTCCTCGATCGGAGAATTTGAGAATGGTCTTATTTTTGCTTCAATTCTTCATGATTGAATTTGAACTGATCAGATAGAAAGGAATGGTCTTAATTTTTTTGAATTGATTGGATAGAAAAGGAATGGTCTTAATTTTTCTGTTGTTGGTGTATGAATTCCTTACCGTGTTGCTAGTCTAGTTTACTTGTCATTTTCAAAGTTCTGATTCTGGTATAAGTCAGCAGGAGTAAGATTCTATGATTATTTTATCTTAAATATCACCAATTAAAATTGTTTATTTTTTATACTGGATTTGATTTTGCTATATACAAATGGACTCTTTTAAGTATGAGGCTTCTAAAAATTAAGCGCGTGTAGCGATTTGTCTCTTTGTCTCTTGAGCATAAATAAATAGTCGTCCCATATAGCACTTTTGCAATGAGTTTGATATAACTTGCAATAGATTTTTTATTTTAACCAATTTCCGATAGATGTTGGCGTATGTATTTTTCCTTCCTACATTAACTCTTTTTTCATAATGTTGCGAGATAACATAGCACGCACCATTTTACCTAACATATTCAGACTTAAATACTTTTTTCTGTTTTTGATACAAGATTTTATAGCAAGAAGAAAATCTTAAACAAACAAATCAGCACATAAATTTTTATTCACTTTTCTAGGGCGTTACTACTAGTAAATGCATCCTCGTACTACTTTTTAATAAAGCAAATCTGCATCAATTCTAAATGCCACTCACCAATTCAGGAAAATAAGACTCGTCATTTAGAACACTTCATACTACATTTTCTCAATTAATACATGCTTATAAATAAAAATAAACAAACATTTAGGAAACAAGCAACTGAGCTATCAAAGAACTGAGATTTCAATCTAGTTTAAACAGCACAAGAAAATTGAAGACAGTAGTAGCACACAGGGTGATACTTTGGGCAACAACAGGTTGGTCATTCTACAAATTTCATAGTCCATTTTCTTCATACAGATTTTCTATTATATATACATGCACGTGATTCTATTCTTCCGATGGAATTGAATCACAGTACATCACAATCACACAGATCTGATGAGACGCGTGTGTAGCAAAGATGACCAAAAGAACTGAGGCCTATCAGCAAAACACTATATGCCCAACGGTGGAATCTAACTTGTCTATGATGCAAATCTTTACTTCACATATGCACCAAAGAACTAGCCATTGTAACAAGTAAAAAGACTGTCTAAGCCACTTCTCAAACAAAAAATAGTAACCTATTACAAGCATGGCCTTTAACCTCACTATATGTCCGATATATGACATTTCTACTTTTTTTCCATTCATGGACATACAGAGGTACAGTTTTGATAGTGATGAGTTTAATACTTAAGAAACAGATGACCTGAATATCATTCTATCTATGAACTTACAAATGGAAAAAATTCAAAAGGGAAATCTGATTATATAGTTTCTGTCATGGCAGGGTTTAAAGAAGAGTCAAATTTCCCCTTCAATGGTTTAGCAAAATCACCCACATCACTAAGAATCAAAAACAGAAATGTGTAACAAAACAGGTCACAACTAACTATTTCAAGCACCATTGTTGATCACTGTGAAATAAATGTGGGCTAAATATTTAACACAAGACACACATAAAGCAGTGCATAAATTAGCTTCTTTTCTATGGAGATAACAAAGGAAATGATAAAACACCTTGGCAGAACAAACTAAGTAATAACTATAATGACCAGCTGACAATAGCTTATAGGATTTAAGATTATGGCACATACTAACTATTATGTTCTGCCCAAAATAAGTTGATAACAAATAAGTTAAAACTGCAAGTAAAAGTTCTGTAGAAGCCGGCCTAATATGGTGATTAGAGTCCCAGAAAAATACAAGTATATGAGGGGCTATATATAAGGTCAATGCTAGATAACACAGTTAGATGCAAAATCAAACCATTGGGTGTACACATAAGAAGCTATTAGAATTCAGACCAAAATAACTGTTTTCTATGAGATTTTTAACATAATTAATTTTGTTAGTGTGATGTCTTGAGGCACTCATAAACAAGTTATACATAGGCAATAATCCATAATCTGATTGAAAAAACATGTGGATGTGCTTCCTTCAACACAAACACTAAATATGCTCATACAAAAAAATTAACTAGAAAGATTCTGTGTGAAACTATAACTCCGATGTGAATCTATCTTGAATAAAATTTAACCTATAACTCAGATGTGAATCTATCTTGAATAAAATTTAACCTATATTGGCACAGATAATTAATGGGTTTTCTTTGGTCATTTGCCAACTTGCCATATTTTAAGCATCTATCTCCTTTACTCAGGAGTTCAGATAGCTGGAGGCGAAAGTGATGGCAGCATGAAGAGCCTATACCCTTTCTACTTTATTCTGATTATATCTTTAAGGAATATTCATAAGCACATTACTCTATAAAGAACCTCATGATTGAAAATAACAGAAAAACAAACGAATATAATATAGAATATATAACTGAAAAGGACATTCTTAAGCAGAATCAATGAATGAAACCAATCAAAGAATCAATGAATGAAACCAATCAAAGCAATAAATCGAATAGAATTTAACAAAATGGAGAATAAAGGCATTGAGTTAAAAAGCACAAAGCAAAACAGTTTCTAGTATTCTGATCTTAGCCTCAAAATACAATTTTCTTTAACCTTGACAGTGTTTGAAAAAGGTACCTATCTCCAAAGCAATGATGGATAGAATATACATGTTAAAAGAAGTTAAAGAAAAACTAACCAACATACAAACCTAAAACTAGTTTTTCACCATTGGACCCACCCAATTTCTACACCTAATCAGAAATTCTTGAACTAAATCTTTGAACTAAATCTTTTTCTTGATCACAGCTGCAAATTCAGATAAAAGGGTCCATCGGAGAGAAACTCTGACTCTGACTCTGGTTGTGCAAAAACCACAGCAACAACCACTATGCTTCACACAATCATTTTTGTACTGTAACAGACTTGGACTTATCTATTTCATCAGTTAAAACCTCAGCATTGCTCTTATCACCATCAGTTATAACCTCACTCTCTTTCACATTTTTATCATCAGCATCTTTCTTGTGTATCAAATCACAGAAAAAATCAGTTAAAACTCTTTCATAACCCGGCATTTTAGCATACCCAGGAAAGTAATTGATATCAATAATAAGATACCTATTTCCATATCTCGAATCACGAATCACATCGAAGTTGAACAGATTCAGCTTCATCGCCTTCCTCAACCCACTAGCAATATCAACAATAAAAGCCTGCGGAGGCATCTCAGTAGTATCATCCAAACTCATCATCTGATAAAACTTCTCATCATCATTCACACTATCCCGGTTCGCCAGATTCGAAATCTGCGAAAACGACAGCAAATCTTCAGAAACCCCCAAAACCTTCTCCTCCGAAACATCAGGCAGAGACTTCCTCTTCACACAACGAACCCTCTCACCAACAACATACACTTTGAAAATCACCCCACCGTGATTAACAAACTCCTGCAAAACAATCGGAGGCTTCAGCTTATTCAACGCACCATGGCTAAAAACCAAAGCCATTTTATGCGATTTCGCACTCCCGTCAGCCACAAGCGGTTTCGCTATCACCGGAAACTTCAAACTCTCCCAAGCCTGACCGTCGGAGAGAGTTTCCTTATCGTAAATCACAATCTGCTTCGGGATCCCGAACGTCTCGGTTCGGTCGTCAACCCTAAGCTCGGAAACAACCTGGAGCATTGAGATTCTGTTGTGAAGCCGCTCAATCGCTTCGGGAGCGTCAAGAATCACCGCATTAGGGTTTCTTGATTGAAACTCTTGAAGCTGGCGTTTCCAGTCGTCGCCGTAGAGTTTGTGGAGGACGCAATCGAAGGGACCTTGATCTGCTAGAGAACGGTCAGAGTCGACTCGGACGAGTTGGATTCCGCGCGATTTGGCGAGCGTTAGGAGTGAGTCGCGGATGAAGCTGTTCTGTTTCTTGGGCGCCAAAGCGTAACCGATGATGCCGGGTTTGTTCTCTGCCATTGGAATGAAAGATTGGAGGTTAATCTTGTGAGGTTGTTGGGTGAAGGAATCGCATTACAGTGAAGAAACCCTAATTTGGTATTAATGGAGAATCAGGGAAAAGAAGAAGAAGGAGAAAGAGAGAGAAAGTGGTTAGAGGGTGTGGGTATATATAGGTTAGAGTGCTAGGGTTAGAGAATGATAAGATGAGGGGTGAGAGAGTACACGTGGTAAGTGGTGAGTTGGATTGAGAGTTAGCGCCGCTTTATGAAGCGCGTGTTGAAACATGGGGCGGGATAGGCTCTTGCGGAAGGGTATAGTATAGTATGCTATGAGGTGGATGAGATTGTGAAATGATAAAATTATACTACTAGCACTAGGGTTCTTAATAATTGGATTGGCCAAATTTATGGGGTCTCAAAGCAAATTTAATGTAATTCTATAGCTTTTTTCATTGTTATAGTATGTGTATTATTCCATAAACTCTATGTAGATTAGTTTTATAGATAGTTTTAAATTTTAGTTTTTAATATTTGTTTTCAATAAGTGTATCATGGTGTCATCGAAGGTTGTCTATATTGATGAATGATGTTTATCATAAATGAGCAGCATCTTCAATCATATGTTTCTCAAATTAGAAAATGACATATTAATTTGTGTCGAAGTTATAATATGAGAGACATTAATGGAGAGATTTCTCTAGACATTTTGTATGTAGCCAAACTATCTTAGTATACGTTGTGGTAAATGTGAATTCATTATATGTATGTCGCAGAATCTCATCATAAATACTAACAATATTTTCAAATGATCGTGTGCGCCTATGATCATTATTTGCATAAAAAAAACAAATGGCATCCACTAAAGTATGATTTAAGACTTGTTTGTAAGGATCTGTAGACAAGTGTCGCTCGTTGGAGAAAATATACACTCCCAAGATAACTCTCTCTTATACTCAACGCACATGTGGTGTGTGTGTGTGTGTGTATGTGTGACTGAGAGATGAATGTTTTCAGTTAACTACATTGTGAGTGTGTGTGAGTGTGTGTGAGTGTGTGTGTGTGTGTGTGTGTGTGTGTATGATTTAGAGATAGATGTTTTCAGCCAATTACATTATTTTGAACTTCTTTGTTTTCTCCACCTAAGAGCACAAGTAAGAAAGACATGCAACTCTCCGAGAATACTCATGAACAGTGTTTATGTTAGTGAAGTACTTTAGGTACACGATATTAGTATAGGTTGTTCTTTTATCAACAAATTTATTTTTGCCAATCAAATATAAGAAATATGTTTGAATTGTGGATCTATGTGCTTGTATGTACAACTATTTGTAGATGATCGTTGTGATTTTGATGATGATAACACCTAATATCAAACGATATTTGGTGGAGTTTTTGATGATCTTTGATCTAGTAATCTCTAATGGTGGTGTCTATTAAAGTAGTTATATCAAGTCTCGTCAATAGAAAAATCAAGTTCCAAATGAAGTGTCAAATCAATGATGAATCAAATAGAGGAACTTGAAGTTTCAAGGTTATGAATGAGAGGGAGTGTGAAAGCTCGCTTAATCATACGTCTAAGTGATTATTGTATTGTAAAATTATAAGAGTAACTTCTAAGATATTAAGGCAACTCGCACGCACATACTCAAATATTAGCGTGTTGAAAGTACTAGGGGTAAGAGAGTACACGTGGTAGGTGTTAGTTGGATTGAGGATTATAGTCGCTTTATGAAGCGTGTGTTGAAACATGGAGCGAGATAGGATCACGAGGAAGGGTATAGTATAGCATACTATGAGATGGATGAGATTGTGACATGATAAAATCAAACTAGAGTTCTTAATAATTAGATTGGGCAAATTTATGGCGTCTCAAAGCAAATTTAATGTAATTCTATCTACAGCTTTTTTCATTGTTATAGTATGTGTTGTTAGAACAAGATTTATTCTGATCAATATTCTTAATTTTGATGATAACAATGTATATGAATTTTGTATGAGATAATGTGTTACTCTAATACTATGCAATTTCCATTTCAGGAATTATATAAAGAGTATGCACAAAATCAGCGCAAGAAGCACTGACTCAGAAGGTTCAGCATGCAACATCAGAACATGGTCTGGCAAGACATCAGAAGATGGTCAAGCAGAATCATAACATGGTCTATGAAAGCATCAGAAGGACGTGAGATCAGAAGCAGAAGCACTGAAGTTCTCATGGTATCACGCTCAGAAGCACTTCAAGGTTAGAAGACAAGAAGATGCTCTGCACCAAGCTGTTTGACTCTGATGATATTCAAACGTTGTTTACACAAACATCAGATCAGAAACAAGTACAAGATGGCAGGCTACGCTGACTGACAAAAGGAACGTTAGTGGCTATTAAAGGCAACGTCAGTAGACACAGCGAAAGCAAGGCTCGAGGTAGTTGACAAAAGAGTGAAACATTAAATGCAATGTTGTACGGAATACGCAAAGCATTAAATGCTCCCAACGGTCATCTTCTCAAACGCCTATAAATAGAAGTTCTGGTGAGAAGCAAGGTTACGAACTTTGAACACAACACTTGCGCAAATATACAAAAATGCTGTAAAATTCAAAAAGCTCTCAAACTTCATCTTCAACCTCACTACATTGTTGTTGTAATATATTAGTGAGATTAAGCTTAAACTTAAGAGAAAATCACAGTTGGGATAATAGCTTTATAAAAAGCATTGTAACTCTTAAACGAATTTGTTTACATTAAGTTGTAAGAACTAGAGTGATCAGGTTGTTGATCAGTATACTCTAGAAAGTCTTAGAGGGTATCTAAGCAGTTTGTTCCTAGAGTGATCAGGTTGTGATCAGTATACTCTAAAAGACTTAGAAGTTGTCTAAGTGGAAAACCATTGTAATCTTGTGTGATTAGTGGATTAAATCCTCAGGTGAGGTAAATCACTCCAAGGGGGTGGACTGGAGTAGTTTAGTTAACAACGAACCAGGATAAAAATTATTGTACAAATTGTTTTTATCTTACAAGTTTTAAAGCTACACTTATTCAAACCCCCCTTTCTAAGTGTTTTTCTATCCTTCAATTGGCATCAGAGCGCCGGTTCTAAGGTGCAAGCACTTAACCGTGTTTAGAAAAGATTCAGGAAGAGAAAAACGCTTAAGTCAAGATGTCTGGTGAAAATCCAACAAATACATCTACATTTGGCTCTGCTGAGCAATACAATGGAAATGGTAACAATGGTTATACTAGACCACCAGTATTTGATGGTGAAAACTTTGAATACTAGAAAGATAAACTCGAAAGTTACTTCATTGGTCTAGATGGTGACTTATGGGATCTGCTGATGGATGGTTACAAACATCCAGTGAAAGCTACTGGTGTAAAGCTTACAAGACAAGAAATGAATGATGGTCAAAAGAAGCAATTCAAAAATCATCATAAGTGTAGGACTCTTTTGCTGAATGCTATCTCTCATGCTGAATATGAGAAGATATCTAACAGGGAAACTGCCTATGACATATATGAGTCATTGAAAATGACCCATGAAGGAAATGCCCAAGTCAAGGAGACTAAAGCTCTTGCCTTGATCCAGAAATATGAAGCCTTCAAGATGGAGGATGATGAGAATATTGAGAAGATGTTCTCAAGATTTCAAACGCTAACTGTTGGATTGAGAGTTCTTGACAAGGGATACACAAGGGCTGATCATGTCAAGAAGATCATCAGAAGCTTGCCAAGAAGATGGGGTCCTATGGTGACTGCTTTAAAAATTGCCAAGAATCTGAATGAAGTCTCTCTTGAGGAATTGATCAGTGCTCTGAGGAGTCATGAAATTGAGCTGGATGCTAATGAACCTCAGAAGAAAGGTAAGTCTATTGCGTTAAAATCTAATTATAAAAAATGCACTAACGCTTTTCAGGGTGAAGAAGTAGATTCTGTAGAATCAGAATCAGAAGAAGAAGATGAACTGTCCATGATCTCCAGAAGGGTAAACCAACTCTGGAAGAGCAAGCAAAGGAAGTTCAAGAGCTTCAGAAGTTCAAAGAAGCCTGAAAGAGGAGAATCTTCTGGAGGCAGAAGATCTAACAAGAAGAAGGTCATCTGCTATGAATGCAATGAGCCTGGACACTTCAAGAATGAATGTCCAAAACTTCAGAAGGAGAATCCCGAGAAGAAGTTTCATAAGAAGAAAGGTCTTATGGCAACATGGGATGATTCAGAATCAGAATCTGAATCTGAATCTGAAGGCGAGCAGGCAAACCTTGCACTGATGTCCACAGTGGATGACGGATCAGAATCTACATCAGAATCAGATTCTGAAGAGGTATTTTCTGAACTATCTAGAGAAGAGTTAGTTTCCAGTTTAACTGAACTTCTGGAACTCAAGGCTCATCTTAGTATCAAAGACAAAAAGCTGAAAAAGCTATTTGAATTTGAAACTAAGAAGCTGGAAGTGGAAAATTCTGAACTGAAGGAAAAAGTTTTAAAATTATCCAAAGATATTGGATCTCCTTTTGAATCAGAAAAATCCATTCCTAGTCTTAATCATATTCGGAAAGAATATGACTCAAGCTTCAGAAAGTTTCTATCTAGAAGTATTGGCAGAAGTCATCTTGCTTCTATGATATATGGTGTTTCTGGAAACAAAAGGATTGGCGTTGGCTATGAGGGTGATATCCCACGTAAATTTGAACCTGTAGATGATTTGAAAATCACATACAAGCCATTGTATGATCAGTTCAAATATGGCCACTCACATGATATTAGGCTCACTTCACATGCCAAAAGCTTTAACACTACACACACCAAAAAGCATGTGACACAACCTAAAAAATATCAGGCTGCCAAACCTAAAGAATATCATGTTGTTCCTCCTGTTACTTATCATGCTAAACCCAAGTTCAATCAAAACTGAGGAAAACTAACAAGAAAGGACCCAAGAAATTGTGGGTACCTAAGGAGAAGATAATTTCTGTTGCAGATATTGTTAGCAGCAAAGAAGACAAAGCACAAAATGTCATGGTACCTGGACTCTGGGTGCTCGCGACACATGACGGGAAGAAGGTCTATGTTCCAAGACCTGGTGCTTAAATCTGGTGGAGAAGTCAAGTTTGGAGGAGATCAGAAGGGCAAGATTATTGGCTCTGGAACCATAAGTATTGGTAACTCTCCTTCCATAACTAATGTACTTCTTGTAGAAGGATTAGCGCATAACTTATTGTCCATATGTCAATTAAGTGACAATGGTTATGATATAATCTTCAATCAAAAGTCTTGCAAGGCTGTAAGTTAGAAGGATGGCTCAATCCTATTTACAGGCAAGAGAAAGAACAACATTTATAAGATTGATCTTTCAGATCTTAAGAAGCAGAAGGTGACTTGCCTTATGTCTGTTTCTGAAGAGCAATGGGTCTAGCACAGAAGATTAGGACATGCTAGTTTGAGAAAGATTTCTCAGATTAACAAACTAAATCTGGTCAGAGGACTCCCAAATCTGAAATACAAATCAGATGCTCTTTGTGAAGCATGTAAGAAGGGCAAGTTCTCCAAACCTGCTTTCAAATCTAAGAATGTTGTCTCTTCCTCAAGGCCGCTAGAACTTCTGCACATTGATCTGTTTGGACCAGTCAAAACAGCATCTGTCAGAGGGAAGAAATATGGATTAGTCATCGTAGATGATTATAGCCGCTGGACATGGGTAAAGTTCTTAAAACACAAGGATGAGTCTCATTCAGTGTTCTTTGAATTCTGCACTCAGATTCTATCTAAGAAGGAGTGCAAAATCATAAAGGTCAGAAGTAATCATGGTGGTGAATTTGAGAACAGATTCTTTGAGGAGTTCTTCAAAGAAAATGGTATTGCCCATGATTTCTCTTGCCCTAGAACTCCATAGCAAAATGGAGTTGTAGAGCGAAAGAATAGGACTCTACAAGAAATGGCCAGAACCATGATCAATGAAACCAATATGGCTAAGCACTTCTGGGCAGAAGCAATAAACACTGCATGTTATATTCAGAATAGAATCTCTATAAGACCTATTCTAAATAAGACTCCTTATGAATTATGGAAGAACAGAAAGCCCAACATTTCATATTTTCATCCTTTTGGATGTGTTTGTTTTATTCTGAATACTAAAGATCATCTTGGTAAGTTTGATTCTAAGGCACAAAAATGTTTCCTTCTTGGATATTCTGAACGCTCTAAAGGCTACAGAGTATACAATACTGAAACATTGGTTGTAGAAGAATCAATCAATATCAGATTTGATGATAAGCTTGGTCTTGAAAAGCCAAAGCAGTTTGAGAATTTTGCAGATATAGATATTGATATATCAGAAGCTGTAGAACCAAGAAGCAATGTTTCAGAAGCTGAAAATCTCAGAAGCAAAGAATCAGAAGATCAAGTTGCTGCATCTTTAGAGAATCTCAGAGTTTCTGAAGAGCCAACCGTCAGAAGATCTTCTAGACTCACCTCAGCTCACTCAGAAGATGTGATCCTTGGAAAGAAAGATGATCCTATCAGAACTAGATCATTTCTAAAGAATGGTAGTCAGAATCAGTGACCAGAATCAGAAGATGAAAAGCTCTATTCATCATCTGAAGCAAATGCAATACAACACAGCTGTTATCAAGTGTCTTCTGATGGTGAACACGTGTTTGCACGGATGGTAAAAGCGTGAGTGAATCTGATGGGACGCCGCCCTAGGTAACTGTGTAAATCATTTCAATTACCACGTTCTCTCACCTAACGTCACTCATCATTTAATGCAGATGATTTCATTTGATTCTGTAACTGTTCATTCTCATAATTTTATTGCATTCTTTTTCAAATCCGCCTCTATAAATATATTTCAAATCATAACGTTTATCTTTTTCGCTCTCATTCTCTCTCTCCTTGTGCATACATTTTTGTAACCTCTTTGCCCTTTTCTCTAACCCTAAGCGCAAACCCAGAAATATTTCTTGCAATCTCAGTACTGTTTCAATGGCTGCTTCATCATCTCTCAACGCTGGTTCATCTTCTCCTCTCCATCTTCAAGAAGAAGATCAGCAAATTGTTCCAGTTATCTCCTGCTCTATTCCCAAAAAGGAGTTGGAAGTTATCTGTGAACTTATGGTAGACTTTGATAGTCTTGAAGAACATGAGTTTCATCTTAAAGAAGATATCATATTTCAAGGATGGACTTCATTATTTGCTGAGTTCTGTGGACCGGTTTACCCAGATCTTGTAAAAGAATTTTGGGTGCACGCTGTTGTAGCTCCTAAATCTATTCTGTCTTTTGTTCATGGGAAGTTTGTGGTCGTTACTGAAAACATCCTGAGAATGATGTTTGATCTAAGAAACCCTGAGGGTGCTCATGAAATTAATCTAAGAGCTGATTGGGATGAGGTGTTGGCTACTCTCTATAAAGACGTGAAGAAAACCGATCGTGTCAAGGGCATGAAGGATCTCTACAAAATCTGGACCAAGATTCTTCTGGGGTGTTTCTATCACAGGAAAGCAACCCATTCTGCAGATTTTGTCAACAATGAGCAGAAATACATTCTGTATTGCATTGCCACTCAGAAGAAGGTTGATGTTATCTACATAATCTTCAACCACATGTGGAACAGAAATGCCTTCAGAACAAAGAAGTGTACTATTATTACTTTTGGAAGAATTATTACAAATCTTCTGGTTCATTCCAAGATTGTTGAAGACTTGGAAGCTCAAGGGATCATCAAAGATCTTGTTGTTGATACTGGAAGTTGCTTGAATGCTCTCACCTTGAGAAAGATGAGTGTTATTGATGTTATCATACAAACCCCTCAACCTCTTCCTGGAGCAATAAGCAGAAGAGATCCTGTTCTTGCTGACTTTGAGTCCTTCTTCAGAAGTGAGCTGCCAGGAGTCAGAACTATATATTTGAACTCACTCAAGGAAGAAAAAGGCAAAGTTGCTCCTGCTAAAGGTGGTCGCAAGAAAGTTTCCACTTCCAGGCCTGCTGCTTCAGAAGATGTTTTAGAAGCTGCACCTGATGCTGTTGTCAAGAAGGAAAGAAGGACAAAGCGAAAATTTGATCACCCTTCTGTTAACCAGGAGAAGGTAGTCCAAAGTGTAGTTGCTGCTACTGTTGTTGTTGAGAAAGCTGCTCAAGAAGAAGTTGTTGCTGAAGTAGTTCAGGAAGTTGTAGTTGAAAATAAAGATAGTGAAAAAGAGACTGCTGAGGAGAAGAAGAAGAAGAAGAAGAAGAGAAAAATGAAAAATAAGAATGTGGAAAGTGAAAAGGCTGTTGAAAAGAAAAAGACAAGAAAAAGAAAATTAATCATTGAAGATTCGGATGAAGAAGAAGAAGCTCAAGAAGCTATGAATCAGCCAGAAGGAAGTATTCAAGGACCAACAACTCAAGTAGTTGAATGTCAGAAGGCTGTTGATAATGAGAAGGAGAAACTGGAATCTGCCAGAAGAAGAGAAATTTCTCTTGGGAAGGCAAAGATTGTGGAAGAGCAGAAGAATAAGAAGTAGAGGAAATTGGAGGCTGTGTTTGAGGCTATTCAGAAGGTGTCCAAAGGTATACATCTCTCTGAACCTGATTCTGTTCCTGCTTTACGTTCAGAAGTTGCACCAATAAATGTTGCTCAAACCCCTGAACCAGTAAATCAATTAGAAAAAGCCCCATCAGAATCACCCATAAATATCCATGTTCTCACACCTCCTTCTTCTCATGTAACCAATACTCTTACCCCTTCTCATTCACCCATCACAAATATTCCCATTCCTCCCTCTCCATCCACAACCAACATTGTTTCTGACCAGGCCCTTGAAAACCCTGTTCTTGATATTCAACCCATTCAAAATCTCTTTCCACCTCACACAAATATATCCACTTCTCAACCCCCACCTCATGCACACTATGAACCCATTCCTTCCACATCTCAAAACAATCCCTCAGTATCTGATCTTCCAGATTTTGCATCACATGAGCAATTGCTCCGTGACTGCAATTACACTCCCAAGCCTCGTCCTGAAGCTGAACGGGTAGTGTTAGATTATGAGAATGAGGCAGAATCATCCTTCCGTCTTGATAGAGAGCCTCAACCCTATTCTGTCCCAAAACCAGACTCTCCCATAACCAAAATCAAATCCCGCCGAGCATACCCTATTGGTGTAATCTATGAAATGGTAAAGAAGAATATCAGAAGAATCTTTGATACTCTCAGAATAGTTGAACATGCTGGATTAAATGATGTTGCTATGCGAAAATTCTGGAGAATCTTCCGAAGAAAAGCAGATGCTTATTTTGAAGAACTTCAGGAAATTTGTGTAGAACTTGCTCCACGACCTTGTGGAATTCTGAGGAACTATGAAGACTTCTGGTTCAGTCGTCTTGGTGGGAGATATTGCTTTGAAGAGAAGAAATTCATTGATGAACTTGTAGAAGCGCGAATTTCTGCGGAAATGGAAGCCAACCTCTGTAGGGATATTGTGGTTTGGAGACCTAAGTATCCAGTTCTGACTGGAGACTTCAAGTCACTGTTTGACTTTCTGAGGGAAAATCCTTTTGAGGAGAACCCCAATTTGGTCATTCCAGAAGTTGTTGATCCTCTAGAAGTTGAAGGTCCTTCTGCTATAAGGAATCTTGCTGCCATTCTTCAAGCTCTTGAGAATGGAGATTCTGATCTTCTTGCTCTTGAGTATGAAGAAGATGCTTATATGGGAGAAGCTGATGTTAAAGATCATCTTGATGAGACTATTACTGTTGAGGAAAATCATGATGATGATCTAACAATGGAAGCTGCTGATGAGATTGCTGTCCCTCTGAACAGAAGTTGTGAAGCTTCTTCTAGTGAACCCTCTCTTCTGGTGAAGACTCTAGAGGTTATTCAGAAGAACCAAGCTGAGCTAGCTTCTTGTATGGACAAGCAAGAAGACACCAATGCTGAGTTCCGCTCTTTCATGGAGAGGCAGACTGAGAGTTTTGCTGGGATTCATGACATGCTGGCCAAGATTATGTCTAAGCTAGGGTCGTCTTAGTCCTTTGTGTCTTAGTTGTTTCTTTGTTTCTTGCATCTGTCTTCTATGCATCTTCCTTGTACCTTCTGATAATTCTATTTTGCAATCAATGAAAATTATCCTTCTTTTCTCTCATATTGTTTGTTTTTTTTCATCTGAATCTTTTGTGTTTTTGATGGTATGACAAAAAGGGGGAGAAAATGTGATAAATGATCTGATTTATACTATCAGTTGCTGGGAGAAAGTCTCCACATTTCTAGCAAGAATTTGCAACTTCTGTGTCTTTAAGTGTTTTGCGGGATTGAAGACAATCTTAAAAGCTCAACATGAGAAGCAAAGACATGGGGAAAAGCAATTCTGTATAGAAACAAGCTCATGGAAATTGAAGCAAGCTGAGTGCTATGAAGCTTCAAGATCAGAAGCAAGAAGGAAGAATGTTATGATATTCTGATGATAGAATATGCTCTAACACATTCTTATTCCTTATATGTTCTGATGCATGTTTTAGTTCTAAATATGCTCTGAAACATTATTGTTTATGCTCTGATACATATTATATGTTCTGATACATATATTATGTTCTGATTCATTCATGCTCTGACTTTTGTCGTATAGTTTGTTTTGTAACATTTTAGGATGTAGAGATGCTCTGATGATGCTCTGGTACATTCAACAATGTTCTGATACAATCTAGCATGCAATGATCCAAGAAGAAATTCAAGCTCTGAAGCTGTCCTATGGAAGCAAGAAGCAGAAGCTATGAATGTTCTGAAGATCTAAGCATATGTGATCGTCTCAACTGAAATGGAAAATACTCAGGGAAGTCCTTTATTTATAAATTTCTTCAAGTATTTATTTCAGGGGGAGATTATTTATCTCAGGGGCAGATTGTTAATCTCAGGGGGAGACATATTCACACACTATGTTTATATGCTTATGCTATAACTGTGTAATTGTCTTTAGCCGTCTAATATTCTGATTGCAAATTCATATCATTTATATATGTTTTTGTCATCATCAAAAAGAGGGAGATTGTTAGAACAAGATTTGTTCTGATCAATATTCTTAGTTTTGATGATAACAATGTATATGAATTTTGTATGAGATAATGTGGTACTCTAATACTATGCAATTTCCATTTCAGAAATTATATGAAGAGTATGCACAAAATCAGCGCAAGAAGCACTGACTCAGAAGGTTCAGCTTGCAACATCAGAACATGGTCTGGCAAGACATCAGAAGATGGTCAAGCAGAATCAGAACATGGTTTATGAAAGCATTAGAAGGACGTGAGATCAGAAGCTGAAGCACTGAAGTTCTCATGGTATCCCGCTCAGAAGCACTTCAAGGTTAGAAGACAAGAAGATGCTCTGCACCAAGCTGTTTGACTCTGATGATATTCAAACGTTGTTTACACAAACATCATATCAGAAGCAAGTACAAGATGACAGGCTACGCTGACTGACAAAAGGAACGTTAGTAGCTATTAAAGGCAACGTCAGCAGACACAGCGAAAGCAAGGCTCGAGGTAGTTGACAAAAGAGTGAAACATTAAATGCAATGCTGTACGGAATACGCAAAGCATTAAATGCTCCCAACGGTCATCTTCTCAAACGCCTATAAATAGAAGTTCTGGTGAGAAGCAAGGTTACGAACTTTGAACACAACACTTGCGCAAATATACAGAAACGCTGTAAAATTCAAAAAGCTCTCAAACTTCATCTTCAACCTCACTACATTGTTGTTGTAATATATTAGTGAGATTAAGCTTAAACTTAAGAGAAAATCACAGTTGTGATAATAGCTTTATAAGAAGCATTGTAACTCTTAAACAAATTTGTTTACATTAAGTTGTAAGAACTAGAGTGATCAGGTTGTTGATCAGTATACTCTAGAAATTCTTAGAGGGTATCTAAGCAGTTTGATCCTAGAGTGATCAGGTTGTGATCAGTATACTCTAGAAGACTTAGAAGTTGTCTAAGTGGAAAACCATTGTAGTCTTGTGCGATTAGTGGATTAAATCCTCAGGTGAGGTAAATCACTCCAAGGGGGTGGACTGGAGTAGTTTAGTTAACAACGAACCAGGATAAAAATCATTGTGCAAATTGTTTTTATCTTACAAGTTTTAAAGCTACACTTATTCAAACCCCCCCTTTCTAAGTGTTTTTCTATCCTTCATGTGTATTGTTCCATAAACAGCAGTAGTTCATAAAACTTTTGGAATAATCATTTCAGCAAAAAGAAAATATGTTCTAAAAGGAATTTTTTGTCAATGTTAAATTCTAGTTTTTAATACTTCTTTTCAATAAGTGTAACAGTTATATATATGGTGTCATCAGATGTTATCTACATTGATAAATGGTGTTTACCATAATGGAACATCACACACACCTCTCATTTCATCTTCAATCATATGTTTCTTAAATTAAAAGATGACATATCAACTTTTTCTCAAGTTAGAGTATGGGAGACATCAATAGAGGGATTCCTCTAGACATTTTCATGTAGGAAATTTTTTTAGTACATGTTATGGTAAATGTGAATACATGATATGGCTGTCACAAATCACTCGTCGCAAAATATTAACAAATATATTCCAATGATTGTGTGTGACTATGATCATTATATGACAAAAAAGTAAATGGCATCAACTAAAACATGATATAAGACTTGTCTATACGAATATGCAAACAAGTGTCACTCATTGGAGAAAACATACATTTCTAAGATAACTCTCTGTTGTACTCAATGTTGATATGGTGTTCATGTGTGTGATAGAGACTAAGAGACGGTTTTTGCCGACTACATTGTGTGTGTGTGTGTGTGACTGTGAGATATATGTTTTAGGCCAACTATATTATTTTGAGCTTCCTTATTTCGTCCACCTAAGGGTACAAGTAATAAAGACATGTAACTCTCCAAGAATACTTATGAGCAATGTTTATGTCATTAAAGTACTTCAGGCACACAATATCGGTATAGGTTGTTATTTTATCTATAAATATATTTGCGTCAATCAAATATAAGAAATTTGTCTTAATTGTATATTTATGTGTATGCAAGTACAACTATTTGTAGATGATCACAGTGATTTTTATGATGACAACAACTAATGTCAAGCGGAGTTCGATGGAGCCTATGATGATCTTTGATCCAGTAATCTCTGATGATGGTGTCTATTAAAGTAGTTATATCAAGCCTCGTTAATAAAAAAATCAAGTTTCAAATAAAGTGTTGTTCTTGCAAAAAACACTAAACCGGGTGACTTCCCTATAGGAACAGGGTGAGCCTCAATATGATGGGTTTATTTAGTATTCTGGGGGATTTTAGTGATACTATGAGTGTAGTATTGACCCAAGAAAAAGTGTCTTGCTTATCTCTCTATCGGGAGCCCCTATGTATGTCTGTATCATAAGTATTTATTTTCCATCCCTTTTTTCTATTCTCAAATTACCCTTTATATAGGATGGTCCTTGGTTTAATGGTTATTAAAATCATCTTGTAACGTTCATAATCGCTCATCAATGAATTGTAACGTTTGTAACCGTCCATTAATGACTTGTAACAGACACCTATTGAGTTATGTAATTGAAACACAACTGGGCCCAAGAACAACCTGGCCAACACAACTAGTGTAACACCCTGATAATTAGATATAACTATTTAATCTGTTATTTGATGTTTTGATGTGATTATATGAGTCAATATAATTTATCAATAAGGTTATGTGACATATGATGTTTATTTTGATGTGTGTGGGATAGTAGAATTAAGGTGTTAGTTAGAATAATAATATAAAATAGTTCTAATTAGCATTATTAATAAAATGAAATAAAATAAAAGATATTGTGAGATGGAGTTAGTAAGAGCATATTGGGAAGTTCATAATAAGGGTTCTAATGCTAACTAGGTAAAAGGAGGCTTATAGGGCAATTTGTATGAAACTTGATTTCTTGAATTCATGTATTTTTATACTTCGATGTGATGAACGTGGTTGTGTTGATTGATAACATGATAATTGATGATTATGTGTTGAGTTGACTAAGATGGTTATGAAGTGGTGTGTTTGAATAATGATATGATTTTGATGAATAAATGAATGGTGATGCCATTTTGACTAGATGTGATCGTTGATTTTGTGACGTTGAGCATCATACATTCATAGCATAATTGTAGGATGAAAGTCCAGTGATGTTTGTAGGACGATAGTCTAGTGATGTTTGTAGGACCATTAGTCCAGTGACGACCCTTAATCTCATTGTGCGAATTGAGTGTAATATTGTGATGAGCCCTGCTTCCAAGCGGGAATCGATCCTATGGTGGAGATCTTAGTAGAACGATGAATGAGTCATCAGTGAAGTATTGGTACCACATGCATGAGACTATTGATGTTGCATTGCATTGTTGTGACATTGCACGATTGAATGATGTTTGACTATTTTTTATGTGAATGATTAAATGATAATTATGAATGAATTGTGTGATGATGTGTGAATAGATGGTGATATCCAAGTGCGAGTAAGTATGCGATGCATGAGGATATGTTGTATCGGTATATGTGTAGTTGTTGACTAATTGAGTACCACTAATATATTTATTCCTTATGTCTTATATAATAATAATAATGAAATACTCACCCTTTCTGTTTGAATTTTGCCTCCACGTGGGTAACGCACAGGTAATCAGGAGTAGTCCGTTGAAATTAGAGGATAGCTTTGTGGAATCCTTTTTATCATTTCCTTAGAATAAGGAAGTCTTGCTCTGATACCTAATATCGGGTTGGGAACACTTGAGTTTTGATGTTTTGTCATTTTAGACATATTCATGTTGATTATGTTATTTGAGAAGTTGTTTGGTGTTAATCTTGATGATTATAAAGTTTAATGGAGTTTCATTAAATAACTGAAATTGAGATGAGATTATGAATTTCGCTGTGAAGTATTTGAATAATTTTGTTGAACTGTCATACGATGTATGTTTTAAAATTGGTGCAACCCGTGTTACGGAGCAGGACATTTAATTATGAATTTTTATGAAGATGTGACACCCTTGTCGGTAATTTTACTCTAATTTACTTCATATTATATTGCAAATATTCCTTGTGGGTTAGATGGGTGTTACATTAGTAGTATCAGAGCAGGTTGGTCCGTCCAACCAGATTATTGAGTCACTAGTGTGACAGTTGGATTATTGTCGGTAGATTATTTCTAACCTTGATGCAAACTTTTTGGTGTGAATAGAGTATGGCTAGAATAAATGATGCTGCAATTGTCGCTGCTTTGGAGGTTGTTGCTCAGGCCATGCAGAATCAGCTTACTACTAGAGTGATTGATGAGTCGTGAAGCTTAAGTACGTTCTAGAGGGAGAATCCGCCTACATTCCGTGGTCGGTATAATCTAGATGAAGCACATGAATTTCTTAAGGAGATCGAGAGGATTTTTAGATGATGGATTGTTTTGTAGCATAAAAGGTACATTTTGGTACTCATAAGCTGGCTGGAGAAGTAGATGACTGATGGGTTGACACTCGCCAGAGATTGGAATTTATTGGTGAGGTGATTACTTGGGTTGTGTTCACTAGGGAGTTTTGAGAAAGTATTTCCTTGAGGATGTTCGGGGCAAGAAAGAGATGAAATTCCTTGAGCTGGAACAAGGGAATTCATTTGTTACTGAGTATGCTGTCAAGTTTGTAGAGCTTGTGAAGTTTTATCCATACTATAGCACCGAGACGACTGAGTTTTCCAAGTGTATCAAGTTTGAGAATGGGATGCGTCCGGAGATCAAACAAGCAATTGGATATCAACATATCTGTAGGTTTCCTAAGTTGGTGAACAACTGTAGGATCTATGAGGAGGACAGCAAGGCTCATTCAGCATATTATAAGAGTCACAATGAGAAGAAGGGGAGGAACCAAGACCATGGTAAGCCTTAAAGTGCTCCTGCTGAGAAAGGGAAATAGAAGATTTTTTATGGTAAAAAGACAAGGGGGCTCCTGATTCTGTTCGGTGTTACAAGTGTGGTGAGTATGGTCGCCGTTCTAATGAATGTGAGAAAAAGGTGTCGAGGTGTTACAAATGTGGTAAGACTAGTCTTCGTGTTACTGACTGCAAAGATGATGGTCTGACGTGTTTTAATTATGGTGAACAGGGTCATATCAGCACCCAGTGCTAGAAGCCAAAGAAGGATGATAATGCTGCCAAGACTATTGGTAGAGTGTTCGCTTTGAGTGGGACTGAGGATTCCAAGAAGGACAACTTGATTCAAGGTACTTGTTTTATTAACAATGTCGAATTGGTTACTATTGTTGATACAGGTGTTACTCATTCATTTATTTCACTTGATTGTGCTACTATGTTGGGATTGAATATGTCTCCTATGGATGATAGTATGGTAATAGACACTCCTTCTAGTGGTTCTGTTACTACTACTTTTGTTTGTAAGGGGTGTCCTTTGACTATCTTTGATAAGAGTTTTATGATGGATTTGGTGTGTCTACCTTTGCACCAAATCAATGTGATTCTTGGTATGAACTGGTTGGAGTTCAACTATGTTCATATTAATTGTTATAATAAGACGTTGAGGTATCCCGAGTTTGGTGATAATGGGGAACTGATGTTGTTGACTACTAAGCAAGTAAGTGAATGCCTTAGAGATGAAGTCGTGATGTTTGCATCGTTGCAAAGTGACCGTGAAGCTACAGGTGTTAAACTTCTGGTTGATTGTGAATTTCCTGGGTGTTTCCAGATGATATAAGTGATTTGCCTCAAGAACATGAAGTAGAGTTCTCTATAGAATTTGTGCTAGGTACGAGTCCAGTATCGATGGCTCCCTATAGGATGTTGGCTTCCAAGCTGAATGAATTGAAGAAGCAATTGGACGAGATGCTCGAGAAGAAGTTTGTTCGACCGAGTGTTTCTCCTTGGGGTGCGCATACAAATAATTGAATAAAGTGACTATCAAGAATAAGTATCCCCTCCCGAGGATTGACGATTTGATGGATCAATTGGTGGGTGCTAATGTTTTTAGTAAGATTGATTTGAGGTCGGGTTATCATTAGATTCAAGTTAAACCAGATGATATTCCAAAGACGGATTTTCGAATAAGGTATGGTCATTATGAATATACTGTAACGTTGTTTGGTGTGTCAAATGCTCTAGGTGTTTTTATGGAATACATGAATAGGACATTCCATTCATATTTGGATAAGTTTGTGGCGGTGTTCATTGATGATATATTGATTTATTCCAAATCGAAAGAGGATCATGCTGAACATTTGCGCGTGGTATTGCAAGTATTGAAAGAGAAGAAGTTGTATGCGAAACTATCGAAGTGCGAGTTTTGGTTGAAGGAAGTGAGTTTTCTTGGCCATGTGATTTCTAGTGGTGAAATTGCTGTGGATCCTTCTAATGTTGATGTTGTGTTGCAATGGAAGACTCTAAAATTTGTGACTGAGATTCGAAGTTTTCTTGGTTTAGCTAGTTACTACCGAAGATTCATTGAGGGATTTTCTAAGTTAGTATTACTGTTAACTCAGTTGACTCGAAAAGGTCAAGCTTATGTATGGGATGTTATGTGTGAAGAAAGTTTTGTTAAATTGAAGAAGAAGTTAACGACCGCTTTGGCATTAATTTTTCCTAATCCAAGTGAGTCTTTTGTGGTGTATTGTGATGCATCGAAGATGGGTCATGGTGGTGTATTGATTTAGAATGGACAAGTTGTTGCCTATGCTTCAAGACAACTTAAATTTCAGGAGAGGAATTACCCCACACATGATTTAGAGTTGGCAGGTGTGGTGTTTGTTTTGAAAATTTGGAGACATTACCTTTTTGGCTCTAAATTTGAAGTGTTTAGCGATCACAAAAGTTTGAAGTACTTGTTTAACCAGAAGGAGTTAAACATGAGGCAGAGGAGATGGCTGGAATGGTTGAAAGATTATGAATTTGTTTTAAGTTACCATCGTGGTAAAGCAAATGTGGTGAATGGTTCATTGAGTAGGAAGTCCTTGCATATGTCGATGATGATGGTGCATGAATTAAAATTAGTTGAACAATTCGTGGAGTCCTTTTGATCGTTTATTTAGAATAAGGGAGTATGGCTCTAATACCTAGCATCGGGTCGAGAACGCTTGAGTTTTGATTTTTTGTCATTTTATATATATTCATGTTGATTATGTTGTTTGGTGTTAACCTTTGTGATTATAAAGTTCAACGGAGTTTCGTTTAAATAACTGAAATTGAGATGAGATTATGAATTCCGCTGCGAAGTATTTGAATAAATATGTTGAACTGTCATCCGATGTATGTTTTAAAATTGGTGCAACCCGTGTTATGGAGCAAGACATTTAATTGTGAATTTTTATGAAGATGTGACACCCTTGTCGGTAATTTTACTCTGACTTATTTCGTATTATATTGCAAATATTTCTTGTGGGTTAGATGAGTGTTACATTAGTGGTATCAGAGCAGTTTGGTCCGTACAACCATGTTATTGAGTATGCAGTGTGACACTTGGATTAGTGTCGATAGTTAATTCTAACTTTGATGCTAATTTTGGTGTGAACAGAGTATGGATGGAAGAAACGATGTTGCAATTGTTGCTGCTTTGGAGGCTGTTTGTAACACCCCAAAACTACCCGATAATTAGACGGAAAAATCAGAGTATAAATTCCAAACAAATTCATTTGAGGTATCACATATTCGTCATTCCAAAAACATTTACGGCTTACTTGCCTTCACACAGATACATAGCACAGGAATTTAAAATGATAAATCAAATCATTAATAAAAATCACTTTGATTCAAATTCAATAATTAACTCGCAGCGGAATCAACAAACTTCATAAACATTCAAATAATGTTGTAGCATCTTTACACGGTAACTTTAAGTTACAACTTAAACCAAAACAATATAAAAATTCAGCAAAAGAAATAATAATTAAAACAATTGTTTTATCCCCCCCGAGTGCTACGTATCAGAGCAAGACAACAACTCGACTAACAGCAACTAAAGACTTCATAACATCACTTCAAAATTTCCACCGCTATCTTGAGTACCTGTCCATTTCCCATGGTAGGTAAACATCATTCAGAAAGGGTGAGATATCTACCAATATAAACAAACGCATGATAAATAATATATTAGAATTAAATCATACAAAATTATCACTTCACAGTCATAAAACTATAAATCACTTCACATCACAAAAATCAACTCATGCCACTTCAAATGAGACACAACTGTGCATATACATGTGGTACCCAGGGCTTCAGCCCCCATCGCCAATTGCCAGTTAAACAGAGGCATCAAGGCATAAGCCTTCGTCGCTAATTTGCCAATCCAGGTCGTCGCCAAAAATGCGTATGTATATGAATGCAACAAACACATACAACAACATCATCGTCACAAAGGCATAAGCCTATATCGTCGTTATACCAATAAATAGAGGTATTTCTCGTCACAAAACTTCCTGCAACTTCACAATAGTCAATATAAAATAGCAACAACATAATCACAACTTCACAAATACGTCACAAACGACTAGCACATTTACAAGAAAGTCCGCTAAATTTCTATTATTCATACTGCTTGATAACACGAAAACGTATCACATATTTGGCTTGATTTACATACATTATTTCCCTATTTTATCTTAATTATGTTGCTTTATGTTGGTATTATGCTGGTATTTTCATTGTTTTAGGTTTTATGTTCGTTTTGAGGACTATTTGTGAAAAGGAAAGAAATGGAGCTAAAATCACTACTATTTGTGCCTAAAAGATGAAAAATAGTGCTGAAATGAAAAGGGGGTGCAAATAAGGCTCAACCATGCTAAAGGAGACCCAAAGGCCCAAAGACACAAAGTCAGCCCACGAAGTAATAAATTGTGCGTGGCCCAAATCACACAAGCAAGTGGAGACGCACGTCTCCAACGATCCATGCCACGTCACCAATGAGGAGACGCACGTCTCCAAGCCCTCCTACATTTCCTCCACTTGAGACGCACGTCTCAAGTCGTGTGCTGGGTCACCCTGAAGAAGTGGAGACGCACGTCTCCAAGGAGTTCCCTATTTCCACGCATTCCAACGGCAGAAGCTCCCCTATAAATAGAAGCAGTCACATCAGTTCTGGGTGTGCAATTTCCGGCCAACGAAGTGCTGCCGGAATTGTACCGTGCTTATTATTTTCTTCCTTGTTTTAATTTCCGTCCGTTTAAATTCCGAAGAACGATCCAGCCAACTTGTGGTGGAAGTTCAGTACTCGAAGATTCAATTGCAATTTACATTATTCAGGTTTATTATTTACCGCCTTTATTTATATTTATTTGCATGATATATTATATGCCTATTAATATGCCTATCATTATGAACCAAATTTATTTATGCATGTTTAACCATATTAATATGTCTGGCTAATTTATTTAGATGTCAGTATGTAAAATAATTTAACCGTAGGGATCCGAAATAAATTGGCTTAATTATATTTTATTAAATATCACTTGTTTTTGGTTTGTATGTCTAATTTAATTAGTAAGTCTTAAAACCAATAGAGCGAAAGTTTGAGGGGTTAAGACGGTCAAAGGTTAAAATCAATAGAGCGAAAGTTTGAGATCTTTAACTGGATAGTAGACATAGGACATTAGTTTTAAGGATGGCGAAAGCATATTAAAACTAATTAGAACTTATTTATTTCCAAAAAGTGTTTTTACACCCGAGCGGGATGGCGAAAGCGTACGTTAGGGGTATTAGCATGTTCCGAGTCAACAGAGCGAAAGTTTGAGATTAGGAGATTTAAATAGATAACGACTTCATAAGACAAGCATTTTATTAACTATGTTGTTTTCAAAAAGCGTTTCTAAATCTGGTGGGATGGCGAAAGCGTACATTAAGAGTTAGGATCGTAGTCTGAATCAATAGAGCGAAAGTTTGAGAGGAGGATTTTTAAATAACATAGTTAGTAAAGATCTTTGATTTAATTAGAATCTGGCCAATGGAACTTCGGATCACCTAAGTTAGATGAAATACATACTGATATTCGCTTATTATTATATTCTTAGAATTAATATTTTTAGTTTCCCCATTTATAAAAAACCCAAATATCATTAGCCTTAGCTTTACATAGTAACTTTAGATAACGGTAGGTCGATTTATAGTCCCTGTGGATTCGATATCTTTTAAAACTACACGACACGACTGTGCACTTGCAGTTATCCCGACTAATAGACACGCAAAGTCGCGATCAAGTTTTTGGCGCCGTTG
The DNA here is from genome assembly GCF_029867415.1 of Vicia villosa. Lineage (NCBI taxonomy): Eukaryota > Viridiplantae > Streptophyta > Magnoliopsida > Fabales > Fabaceae > Vicia > Vicia villosa. Next base: position 52,660,392 of record NC_081186.1, read on the forward strand.
CCGGGGACTATTCAAGTCGATATCGTAACTCGCTGTTACACCGTAGAGACTAAGGCATTTTTTTTTTCTTTTCATTTACTACTATGTATCACCCAAACTTTTTCTATAACCCCCACTCCCAGTATTTCGAGGAATCACCTGGATCCTATAAATCCGATCTCGAAATACTATTGGAGAATTTCAATGCTGCGCCACCAGTTCATTCTCACCCAAATTACCTCTGCAACTCCCAATCTCAACATTTCGAGGAACCACAAGAAACCTACAATCCAAACCTCGAAACATTAATTGGGGATTACAATTCGACACTAGCTTATCCTCAACCGAATTCCCTCTACAATCACCAATCCCAACATTTTGAGGAACCACAAGAATTTTATAATCCCAACCATACCCATCCTCAACCGAATTTCCTCTACGATCACCATAATCAATATTTTGAGGAGTCTCCAGAACCCCATAAATCCGACCTCGAAATGATAATGGAAAATTTTAATGAAACATCTATGATGACAAGGAACTTTGTGGAAACACAAAATGCGACGCTAACCTACTTCGAGGAACCACAAGAATCCTATAACTCTAACCTTGAAGCATCAATAGAGGATTTCAATGCAACTCAAACTTATCATCAACCGAATTTCCTCTACGATCACAACGCCCAACATTTCGAGGAGTCACAAGATTATCATAAATCCAACCTCGAAATCTTAATGGAGGAATTCATTGAAGCACAAACTCTCTCTAGGCTAGAATCTATGATGACGAAGCACTTTGAGGAAACGAAAAATGCAACGCTAGCTCCCTTTGAAGAACCTCAAGAATCCCATAATTTTAACTTCGAAACGTCAATGGAGGATTCCGACGAGACGCTAACTCACTCTAGATTAGAAGCCATGATGGAGCACTTTGTAGAGACACAAACCGTCCAAAACCAAGAGTTTATCAAACAAAGTCTTCAAAACAATGAAACCCTTAGGCAACTGACCACTATGGTTGAATCCCTCGCGACTCACAACATGGCGTTAGATACTCAAATCGCCCAACTTGAACAAAAGCCACTAGGAGACTTACTTGAGGAGTATATTGGCACAACCATTAGTGAAGAACAAATTGAAATGCCTGAGGAGAGTAATAATGAGATTGAGGAGAGTGATTATGAGATTGAAGAGAGTGATAATGTGGTTGAAGAGATTTCTAGTGAGAAAAGAGTGGAGATTGAGAAAAATCCACCAACACTATCTGAAAGGGAGGTTGTAGAAGAGGTAGAGAGGGAAACACCTATTGTTATTCCTCTTCCCTATACCCCACCGATTCCTTTCCCGCAAAGTTTTATGGAAGCTAAGGTAGACTCCAAATCCATAATGTATGTGAAGATATTGGAAAATATCAACACTAATGCACCCTTATTTGAAGTCTTGCATAAAAAGAGAAATTTAGACGACCACGAAACTAAGGATATCATTAGTGATAAGAGGGTAAGGTTAACCTTTGAGGTGGTGGATAATATCACTAAGCCCGAACTCGAAAAGATGATACTTAGGATCGATCCAGAACCGCCACCACGATTTCAAAAGAATGAACCACCCCATAGAAGAAAGAAAAGAAAAGGTGAGGGATATGTGAGATGGCTTGATAAGTGGCCATGGAAAACGAGGTTTGTTAAAAGTTCAACTGAGGAGTCATTCTCAAGAGAACCACCTTGAGTGCTTGCACTCTTAAGCCGTCAAGCTATTGACGTTAAACAAAGCGCTGCGTGGGAGGCAACCCACGAGTTTTCAATTTAATGTTTTCCTTTTAATTGTTTGAATTTGCAGAAAATAAAAATATGGATCGCATGTTACTTCTCGGCCATATCTAGGCGAAAAATCTATAGACGATCATCTCAAAGATAAATGGGTCTCCACGCACATTCCTACGAGTGTTGCTGCTGGTGGTGACATAAATTGATGAGTATGATAAGAGAAGGTATTTCCTCCGGACGCGGAGTGGATTTGGTCGTGATAGCCCGCCGGTAGCATCCATACAGGTTCTGTTTTTCCTTCTCCACTTTGGATCGAAACATTGAGGACAATGTTTGGTTTAAGTGTGGGGGAGAAGCTTTACCGCTTTCATTTGTTGTTTTATTATTTTCTAGTTATGTTGTCAAGTCTTTATATATGATTTTCTGTTGTTATTTGTTGTTTTATTGTTTTCTAGTTATGTTGTCAAGTCTTTATATATGATTTTCTGTTGTTATCGAATTTCCCCTAAATTTGAAAATTTTAACCTCCAAAAAAAATTTTGAATTTTGACGCATGGCATACACACTCTGAAAGTATAGAGGTTGTCACACTTTAGGCATTGTTAGAAAGACTTGGAGATGTTTCAACAACATCGATACCGTCCTGACACCCAAAACCCCCTCATTATGTGATATCAATTTGGATGCCCATTATGTCGAGACCTTAGGCTCAAGTTTTCAAAGTAGCTCTTAAGTAGTTTATATTAGCAGTCGGCACCATCTTAAGCACAAACTACGTAGGGAGTCGATGAATATAAGTGAATGATCCTGTTTTTAAAATGATTTAATTGAAGAATAGCCTTCTAAGTTAGGTGACCCTCACCCGGTCATTTAGCCCAACGGTTGTTAAGCTAATAAGGATTTAATAATTAGCACTCAGTGTTGGTTGGCCTAGAGGTCACTGGTACTGGGCTTGGTAGGGTGGACTACGGTTCGATCCCCCGCAACCGCAGTAGGGAAAAATGGGGTTGCACCACTAAAAACCAGAACCCCGTGCTAAAGAAAAGAAAAGGATCATAGTCGCTAACCGATTTCCCCTACTATGTGAGTGTACGGATAACGGGCTTAATGTGATTGCGCTTGAATGAAAAGGAGCGAAAGAAAAACGAGAGATATAGGTTGAGTTATAATGGCATAATTCGAATTGGTTTGTATAAGGAGGGAGTTTTTGAACATTGTGTCGTTACGGTATCCTTGGTGTTGATATCTATTTCCTATCGATGTAACATTTGCCTAACATAAATATGATTAGGAGTCGTGTCATGCCCTTTGTTTCGAATCTTGCTTAATCATTTTCTTTTACCGTGTGGTTGATTGCTTGAGGACAAGCAATGGTTTAAGTGTGGGGGTATTTGATAACACGAAAACGTATCACATATTTGGCTTGATTTACATACATTATTTCCCTATTTTATCTTAATTATGTTGCTTTATGTTGGTATTATGCTGGTATTTTCATTGTTTTAGGTTTTATGTTCGTTTTGAGGACTATTTGTGAAAAGGAAAGAAATGGAGCTAAAATCACTACTATTTGTGCCTAAAAGATGAAAAATAGTGCTGAAATGAAAAGGGGGTGCAAATAAGGCTCAACCATGCTAAAGGAGACCCAAAGGCCCAAAGACACAAAGTCAGCCCACGAAGTAATAAATTGTGCGTGGCCCAAATCACACAAGCAAGTGGAGACGCACGTCTCCAACGATCCATGCCACGTCACCAATGAGGAGACGCACGTCTCCAAGCCCTCCTACATTTCCTCCACTTGAGACGCACGTCTCAAGTCGTGTGCTGGGTCACCCTGAAGAAGTGGAGACGCACGTCTCCAAGGAGTTCCCTATTTCCACGCATTCCAACGGCAGAAGCTCCCCTATAAATAGAAGCAGTCACATCAGTTCTGGGTGTGCAATTTCCGGCCAACGAAGTGCTGCCGGAATTGTACCGTGCTTATTATTTTCTTCCTTGTTTTAATTTCCGTCCGTTTAAATTCCGAAGAACGATCCAGCCAACTTGTGGTGGAAGTTCAGTACTCGAAGATTCAATTGCAATTTACATTATTCAGGTTTATTATTTACCGCCTTTATTTATATTTATTTGCATGATATATTATATGCCTATTAATATGCCTATCATTATGAACCAAATTTATTTATGCATGTTTAACCATATTAATATGTCTGGCTAATTTATTTAGATGTCAGTATGTAAAATAATTTAACCGTAGGGATCCGAAATAAATTGGCTTAATTATATTTTATTAAATATCACTTGTTTTTGGTTTGTATGTCTAATTTAATTAGTAAGTCTTAAAACCAATAGAGCGAAAGTTTGAGGGGTTAAGACGGTCAAAGGTTAAAATCAATAGAGCGAAAGTTTGAGATCTTTAACTGGATAGTAGACATAGGACATTAGTTTTAAGGATGGCGAAAGCATATTAAAACTAATTAGAACTTATTTATTTCCAAAAAGTGTTTTTACACCCGAGCGGGATGGCGAAAGCGTACGTTAGGGGTATTAGCATGTTCCGAGTCAACAGAGCGAAAGTTTGAGATTAGGAGATTTAAATAGATAACGACTTCATAAGACAAGCATTTTATTAACTATGTTGTTTTCAAAAAGCGTTTCTAAATCTGGTGGGATGGCGAAAGCGTACATTAAGAGTTAGGATCGTAGTCTGAATCAATAGAGCGAAAGTTTGAGAGGAGGATTTTTAAATAACATAGTTAGTAAAGATCTTTGATTTAATTAGAATCTGGCCAATGGAACTTCAGATCACCTAAGTTAGATGAAATACATACTGATATTCGCTTATTATTATATTCTTAGAATTAATATTTTTAGTTTCCCCATTTATAAAAAACCCAAATATCATTAGCCTTAGCTTTACATAGTAACTTTAGATAACGGTAGGTCGATTTATAGTCCCTGTGGATTCGATATCTTTTAAAACTACACGACACGACTGTGCACTTGCAGTTATCCCGACTAATAGACACGCAAAGTCGCGATCACTGCTAAATTAACTAAGCACTACCTGTCAATTACAGGTTCTTCTAGTATTTTGCTACACCTAATGCTTTCCTGTTACTATCAGTTTACCACTAGCCACTAATAATATTCTCCGGGAAATTATCAACGCTGCTATTTATTTATTACTCTACTAACTATTAATTCCGGCTAATTAATCTTATCGCTAAATTCTACAAACGGTACTGTTATTATACAAGTTCAATCAGGCCGTTCTTCTACTAGTTCATCCCCACTACTTTGTTCAATTATTTCCCACCGCTTATTTTCTACGTAACAATTCTGCTATTATATTTCTCTGCTAAATATACTACTATACCATATTTCCCTTAATTTCTACCAATTACTTCTTGTTACTGCTACTCACGAGCACCTCCAGCTGTTTAAATTAGTTCTGCTACATAATACTATTCTTGCCAATTAATTCAAATACTACTGCTATATTTATATTTACATCATCTACTAACTATACCTGTACTAATAATGTTTAAGAAAATAACAAAATAATGACAATATGAACCAAGTGCCCCCCGCATTGGCAATGAGGGACGATCGTCCCCTTCTCCCCACACATATGGAGACGTCTATCTCCCCCTCTCCCATGACGATGGAGGCACCCGCCTCCTTCTTCTAGGTGGGTCCCCCACCAAATTTCAATTGGCCACCACGTGGTGGCCTCAACTTGAGGGGTACTTGCGATTTATGTTTTCTGCGTTTTCTGTACAATTCAGTTCTAATTCAATCTCCAATAATTCTCTTCTCCACCGATTATCAAATAAAACCTTCCAATTCCAGTACCAATTTAATCCAATAATTACTTGCAACACATTTTAATTGTAGATCGATTCAGCAACAAAATATATTCCACACATCAGCATATAAAAATTCACGGTTTTGCAACATAAATCACACACAATAGACAGAGATAATTTTCTACGAATTTAACCCCCACATATCATTCATCATGAGTCCGGTTATAGAGTTAGAACCCACCCCTTACCATAGATTTAACGGCCTTTCTAACTCCGATCGAAACTCCAATTCTGGTTCCAGCTTGCACTTCTCGTATCCTCTCCTTCCAAACCCTTGTGCCCTAAATTTTGTTTTTCTTTTTATGTTCTACGAAAAACCTAATTTGTTTCACTATTGCTACTTATATAACACTTAATATCCTATTAATAAATTAAATAATTCCATTAGTCTTATTTCCTACTTGGCCAACTAAATACACCTCGTTATTTGCTATCTCTTACACTACAAATAAACCCAATTAAAATAAATAATATTCTATTATTCAAGACTATTATTTCTAGTAAAAATTCTCCAACTAAGTCGACTAATCAATCCCATAATTCCCAACTTCAACTAAATTCCAATAAATAAATCCTTAATAATTTAATTAAATAAATAATTAAATTCGGGGCGTTACACTGTTGCTCAAGCCATGCAGAATCAACATCACTACACCAAAAAGGTCTTTAGACAGTGCACATTAGACAACGCTTTTATACAAAAGCGCTGCTATAAGTAGAAAAAAAAAACACGGAAACTGCACACGAAATTTGGTTTAGGCAGCGCATCATAGATAACGCTTATTTACAAAAGCGCTGCTATAAGTTCGCGAATTAATAAATAAATAAAAGAATGAAAAAAAGCACTGCTAAAGGCCCTAGAATAGGCAGCGCTTTATAAAAGCACTGCTAAAGACGAACATCAGAAAGCGCTTTGAAGAAGCGCTGCTAAAGGTCAAAATAAATAAAAAAGTTAAAAACATATTATCTTTCTCCGACCCAAATCCCAACTAAAGCAAAGAAGAAGAAAAAACCTAAGAGTAAAGCTTCAGTCCGCCTCCCTCCAGCACCCTTCTTCTTCTCGCGCTCATCTTTCTCAGATTCTCACTTGGTCTCAGATTCTCAGATTTCGTCGTGGGTGTTTAGCGTCATCGAGTGTGAATTGATTCTGAGTGTTATTTGCAGGTTTTGAATCTACCATAATTTGCACCTGTTCCTTAGAATTTACTCTCATTTTCTTGTGGTTTGATTTCACATTCACAATCTGAATGAAGCTCACTCTACCTCAACCTCAATTGCACCCTAAATGCCTTCCATTTCCCTCTCTCAAATCTAAGGTTTCCGTTTTTCAGACAACATCGTGCCCACCTTTCCAAGCTTCAATTTTTTCAGCCAATCAACGCAATCTCACGCCATTGAATATTTCCAGAAACATCTCCACCTTTGCTTTGCTCGGTGGCAACAACACTTCAACTTCCCAAATTGACCCAGGTCTTTCTCTTATATCAAACTCTATGCGTTTTTTGAAATTTTGGATTTTTCAATAAAATTTGAATGATTTATTGATCATTTTCAGGTGCTAGAATTGGAGAGGTGAAAAGGGTCTCCAAGGAAACCAATGTATCAGTCAAAATCAACTTGGATGTATCTGTGATTGCTGATAGTTGTTCTGGAATTCCCTTCCTTGATCATATGCTTGATGTTAGTGTTTTCAACTTAATCTCTATTATACTTCTGTTACTTTTTATCTATCAATCTGAAAATCAGAATAGTTAGAATCAGATCGAAATGATAATTAGGGTTTTCATTTTATTTTTGGCTCCTTTCTAATTCGAAAATTAGTCATTAAGGTTGTATATATAGTTATAGTTAAAAGTTAAAATTGCTGAACTGATAGACCATTTATGGGAACAAACTTGGTTGTGATTTTTCAGCAACTTGCATCACATGGACTGTTAGATGTACATGTAAAGGCTATAGGTGACATACATATTGATGACTATCACACAAATGAAGATATCGCTCTTGCTATTGGAACGGTACTGCCAACAGCTATGTGAGCTGTTTATATATTTTCATTTTTGCTCTACTTATTAAAAGTCTTAGTGGAAATTTGAACACGCTTCACTATCTTAGATTAAGGATATTCCTTATATTTGACTTTATCCTTTCTACGCAGAATGCAATCCAACTAATTGGCGACAATTGTAACGATGATTATAATCTTATCTTATGACAGTGGAAATTTAAATTAATGTAGAGCTTTGTTTTATGGTATATTTGCATCTATCATCTTCGAATCAAAACTTATATTTCTGTTACTCCATCTCCAGGCTTTGTTGCAGGCTCTTGGTGATAGGAAGGGTATTAACTGGTTTGGTAACTTCTCGGCTCCACACGACGAAGCATTAGTTAACGTTTCTTTGGTAATTAGTGTGTACTGTTTGCAACATTTATAATCATTAACTTCTGTTATAGATTTAAGTTAATGTGTGCTGGGGAATATGAATATTTTGTCCTTGCCTAGAAATACAGTAAATGGATGTAGAAACTTTGAAACAATGTAATGGCTTTTGCATGTGCGACTTAACAAACTTACATTATCATGTTGACTATCCATATCAATACTTTTGTGACTCAAAAAGTTCATCTATAAATGGGGCACCAGGGAGCTTGTGGCCTTGTGTCAATGCTTTTTCATTTACTCTAGCAGTACTTGTACACAAGGTTTATCAGATTTGAAATGAGAGTGTTATTTCCATGGTTATGGTTTAGATTCAATGCAAGGGCCGCAGTGCAGTACCTGATAATTCATCTGTTAATCATTTTGTCTACGAGGTTTGTTTGTTCTTTTTTAATATGATTGTTATAGTCTTTCTAAGTTATTTTGAATAATATGGCACCTATTTCTCTTTTTAGGACAGGCTTAGGCTACCATGCTGTTATTTACTTAAATAAACATATACATTACCAATATATTCTAAGTGAATTTGTGATGAACTTTTGTAGGTTGAGAAGATTTTTGGCCCTGGAAATCAATATGTCACAACTGCAAAAATGATACTTCAAGTATGTGTGTTTATATTTTACATTTGAATCTCTTGATTTGCATCCACATTCTCTACTGCATTTCATTATTTGAATCTAAAAGATAAAATAAAGTCAACTGTTTGTATATAAGTTATTAGTTGTTTTCATAAGTTATCATGGATAACTTATGGAAATAAGCTGAAAATATTTTATAGAAGTAAAAGTTACTTTTGCATCTTCTAGGCCATCACTTTCTCAAACATGTATGCACCCGAGCATTTGATTATCAATGTAAAAGACGCGGAGAAGTGGGAAAGTTTTATCGAGAATGCAGGTAATACAATCTATGTATTCTTCTTTTCTTGGCGCCTTTTATGCTTCTTAATTCTTGTTAGATGACCACAATATGTCTCCTTGATGGCAATTCAATTACCTCTGCAAGTTATGTGTTTTTAGGGTCGTGGACACCAGAGAGTGTCGGTGATTACGCAAGTGGGACAAACCACGTCCTTCCCACTTACGCATATGCAAGAATGTATAACGGTGTGTCATTGGACTCTTTCCTCAAGTACATAACTATGCAATCTCTCACAGAGGAAGGTCTAAGGAAGGTATAAGTACATAACTGTGCATTTATAAATTATAATAATAAATAGTAGTGTCTACTTGATCACTCTTTGGTTATTATTAGTATATATAAATATGCATGCTTACTTAGGCTTTTTATATTGAAGCTACATCAATATAAATATGTCATGACATAACTTAGGCTTTTTTTAAAAAAAAAATTGAATCCTCTTGTATAGAATCCATGTTGACATAACTTAGGTTCTGAGATTTTGTATGAGTTATTGTTCTTAGTATTCTCTTAGTGTATGGATTAAAGATGTATATTGATGTTGTTGTTGTTTCAAATTTTATATTGAAGTTACAAATTTGTTTCAAGTTTATGAAATTTTGGTGCAAATTCTGGTAAACACCTGGTGTAAAAATGGTGAAAATCTGGTGTATATATGCTGACTTATAATAGGCAGCGCTTTGTTTTAAGTGAAAACAATTTTTATATAGGGGGAATAGACAGCGCTTTTAATGAAAAGCGCTGTCTAAAGTTAAGAAAAGCGCTGCCTAAAGGGGGCTTTTAGCAGCGCTTTTAGAAAAAGCGCTGCCTAAATTGGGCCTTTATCAGCGCTTTTTAAGTAAAAGTGCTGACTAAAGGGGGTCTTTGGTAGCACATTCAAGGTGAAAAAAAGCGCTGCCTTTTAGGGTGATGGATTGTTCTATGTAGCAACCTGCCCTAAAACTTAAATTATTAGAGTAGCCACCTATTCTACCAAGGCGAATAGGAAACCTCGCGCAGTTAAGAGATCAGGGTAAGATACTTTATTCAGGTCGAGGGAAGGTGTTAGGCACCCTCAACCCTTTCCTAAGGTTTGCAATATAGGGTTGACATAAAGAAAGGTGACAGAAAGTTATAAGGCAAATGGCAATAATTAACATAATTAGGGTTTATAATTTAATCGGGAAAAAATGAGATTTATGGGTGAGGGGACTCGCCTTGTTGCCAAGTGCCTACGTATCTCCTTAGGGAGAATCAGAGTCAACGTAGTTCGGGGAAGGGTTGTACGCCCTTAGAATTAGAATTTGATATGGTTTCGGAGGCTTTTTGAATGGCCTATCGTAGTTTTTGAAATGCGAAGTTCGAAGGTATTTTGAATTACCTTATCGTAGATTTGAAAATCGCAGAGATGGAAATCTGTAGTTACGTGGTTTAGTGTGTTTTAAATGTTTGGGCGTACAACCCCGGTTTTAATATGTACTATTAACCGCAATGATCAATAGATTTGATCACTATAGTTAAAAGATTAGTAGTGTATTATTACCAATTTTAATTGATGGATTCAATTATCACCAATAATAAATGAGAGTATTTTTTAGAAATGTTAATATTTAATTTGTATCATTATCCCTCGTAATCGATTGATTCGATTATAAATAATAATGAATTTAAATGGAAAAAATAGGCTAATCATCGCAACCAATAAGATGGTTGAAACCCTTTAGCCAAATAAATGTTATTTTAATTTATATTTAATTAATCAAATAATTAATTGATTATTACTCACCGCGATCAATTGATTCAATCGAAGCGAATAAAATTCTAAAATTGTTGGGCTAAAAGCTAAGTTGGTTAGAAAACCCTAATCCTAATACTTGGGCCCATGGCCCATGGTATTAGGCAAACCCTAATTTATAACAATCTTTTAGATTTTTGTGATTTTTATAATTAAAGGTTAAAACAAATTAAATCGAATAATTGAAAAAAATCGGGAAAATAATTCTAACCCTAATTATAATCTAACCCTAATTTATGTTCTAATTAAATTAACTAAAGTAATTAATCAAACATTTAATTTAATAAGAACAACAAAAAAACCAATAAAAGAACAAATAAGACAAAACCTGGGCTGAGATCATGTGTGGTAGCCTTTGAGGGAGTATGGTATGCAGCAGCATGAGGGAGCGTTAGATCTGATCATTGGTGTGATCCTGTGGTCTTCGTGTGAGAGTGCGTGATGAGCCTTTCATGGGGGCGTAACATCGAACCTTATTGCCGATGAAGATGAACTACGACGTTCTGAGGACGTTTGTTCTTGTTTGAGGATTGGGATGAGTTCTTGGGATGTTCAGGAATGCAATGGGACCATTGAGAATCGTTGAAACCTGTAGGAGAGTGTTATCTCTCGTGCCCTAATTTTTGTTCTTTTTTATGACATGAAACCCTTGCCTTTGCTTCCCCACCAACCCTTTTTTTGTGGCTGCCAATGATGAATATATAGTAGAGAATAAGTTTTGGTCCTTTGTGGGCTTGGATCTTTAGGGTTTTGTAGCAAGAATTTTGTTTGAAATTTCAATAGTTTCCTTCCTATTTTGGATAAATTCCTTCCCTAACTTGTAGCTATGAAATCTCCTTGATTTGCATCTGAATATATGCCCAAGCCTGATTAAAAATATAAGACCATGCATATCTTTCATAGTTATCATTATTTATTTAATTACATTTTGAATTTAATTGAATACATTTCCAAATAAAATGAATAAAAAAATAATAGAACTAAAGAATGGCATTAGGGGCCTTGGATACGCTCATGATCATGTTTCAAAGCTAAAACTTAGACCCATTAGTCAAAATAATCAAACTTGCTCACTTTGCATTTTATGCATTTCCTCAAAATCGCCCAACTTGTGCAATTTGTATCTTGCTCAAATTTTATCATTTAGAAGCATTCTAGGACTTTTTAGAAAGCTTGATGAGTCATTTAAAACCTCCTTTTGGTTTCACCTCAATTAGAGCTTCCATGCTCAAGTTATGAGCTTTGACCCAAAAGGTGTCTTTTGTTGACTTTTTGGAGGACCTATAATCTCTTCGACCATATCTCTTGAATGAAGCATTTCTAGCCTTGGCTTGTGAGAGACAAAGTTGTAGAGAATCCAATTTCCTTCAAAATAAGCTTTGGTTGGGAAATTTTTTATACTCCATGTGAAAGTTATGACCAGTCAAAGTTGAGTTGACTTTCTCCTATAAAAACCCTAATTTGAACCTTTGCTTTTGTTCATTTCTGAGTTTTTATTAATGGATCATGATCAACCTTTGATCAAATCATGGATATAACCTCACATACTTGATTTTGACAAAAAAATCTTGAAGTTTGACTGTATTTTGACTATAGTTGACTTTTAGGTCAGCATAGTCGATTATTGATCATGTGAGCCATTGAGTGAGAAATCCTTGGGATTGAAGCTTGATAACTGACATGGAGATACCTCGAGACATATGGGACACCTTGAGATCCATTTGAGGCCTTAGAGACTCAAGTTCTTTTGGTGAAGTGCAAACCCTAGCTTTGGATATCCTGAATCAGGAGAGTATTCATTGAGCCAACCCTTGAGCCTTGAATCCTTGATGATGAAATGAGATGGGCAAATTTTGGGGTATGACAGCTGCCCCTGTTCAATCTTCTTAAACCAGAAGAGTCAGATAGGCACGTCTGCCTATCGTGATCTAAAGGTAGAAGATGATTGAACACTGAAATGCCCTGAAATTTACATTTGTTGGGAATAAATTCCGTGGGGGATGGGCTTACAGATGCCACCCAAGGTAAATACCATTTTTCAGAATGTGAGGCAAATGCCTTTTGGAAGGAACCAGGTGCTTTGATTGTAACATGGCCTGAAAAGGCAACCTTAATTTTATGCGATGTCATGATGCATGTGATGTATGATGTAGTGAGCTTCTCAAAATAAATGAGAGCGATGCATGTATATGCATTATGTATGAATGAGATATGTTAGTTGAATGATGCATGATTGTTAGTTAGTTGAAGTATGTTAGTAAGTTTGAAAAAGAAAAACAAAACCTTGTTTGTTATTGATGAAATTTTGAAAAAGATCATTGCCGAGGGACTAACGTGATGAACCCAATAGAAGAACCTTTTGAAGAACCTTGTGATCAGGGAAAATAAATCCCTATTCGCTGCCGGAGATGATATTAATTAGTGAGAATATTTGAAGGAGATCACTGCCAAGGGACTAACGTGATGAATAACGTAGCTAGCAATAGCGAAGGTTCGTCGTTTGCTGTGTAGAAGATAATTAACTTGCTATGGTGCTAGCAAGATTTCACAGTTTGTAGGTAACCCACTTACTATAGTTCTAGTAAGTCGTCGCGGTTGGTATACCCACTCACTGTCGTAGTTTGAGTAAGTCTGTCGCAGATGGTATGACCCACTTACTATAGCTCTAGTAAGTCGTCGCAGTTAGCCATACCTGCTTACTATCGTGGCTGGAGTGAGTTTATCGTAGATGGTATGACCCACTTACTATCGTTCTAGTAAGTCGTCGCAGTTAGCCATACCTACTCACTATCGTAGTTGGATTAAGCCTATCGTAGATGGTATGACCCACTTACTATCGTTCTAGTAAGTCGTCGCAGTTAGCCATACCTGCTTACTATCGTAGCTGGAGTGAGTTTATCGTAGATGGTATGACCCACTTACTGTCGTTCTAGTAAGTCGTCGCAGTTAGTCATACCTACTCACTATCATAGTTGGAGTAAGCTTATCGTAGATGGTATGACCCACTTACTATCGTTCTAGTAAGTCGTCGCAGTTAGCCATACCTGCTTACTATCGTAGCTGGAGTGAGTTTACCGTAGATGGTATGACCCACTTACTGTCGTTCTAGTAAGTCGTCGCAGTTAGTCATAGCTACTCACTATCGTAGTTGGAGTAAGCTTATCGTAGATGGTATGACCCGCTTACTATCGTTCTAGTAAGTCGTCGCAGTTAGCCATACCTGCTTACTATCGTAGCTGGAGTGAGTTTATCGTGGATGGTATGACCCACTTACTATAGCTCTAGCAAGCTCACCTGGACCAATGGGATCCACTTTCCCCGGTGCGGACAAGTTTACCTGCATAGAAGATTGTTTGCTAAAGTTCTAGCACGTTTGCCTGCATGAAAAAAGAATCACTTGTTTGGAAACTCACGACTCGAGGGTCGGAGAAAATAGCATATCAAATATTCACGACTCGATGGTCGGAAAGGAAACGATATGTTTAGAAACTCACGACTCGAGGGTCGGGAAACACACCTATAACAACACGAGGGTTGGACACTCACGACTCGAGGGTCGGGAAACACACCTATCACAACACGAGGGTTGGACACTCACGACTCGAGGGTCGGAAAACACACCTATCACAACACGAGGGTTGGAAACTGGACTTTTGTAGTATGTGAATGCGCTATATGATATGTATATGCTAATGCGTATGTATATGTCTTATGAGTGAAATGAACAGCAAGGTTGCTATCATCAATAAGGTTACCGGGATACATCAATCAGGCGATTGGAAATAAACAAACAATAAGGTTACTGTCATCGGTAAGGTTACCGGGATACGTCAATCAAGTGATTGGAAACAAACAATAAGGTTACTGTCATCGGTAAGGTTACCGGGAAGCAGGTGGACAATGTGGTTTAGCACCAGAATAATGACTTGGATGTTTTGATGTATGGGATAATGCTTATGCTCATGCATATGTTGATTGATGTAACGGGTGGAATGAAATAATGTCTTCTATAAGACTACCTGAAAAGGTTTCCGGAATGGATATGAACATTTGTCTTAAAGAAGACTACCTGAAAAGGTTCTTAGCAAAGGATGAGGAATGTCTTAAAGAAGGGTACCTGGAAAGGCTGGAAAATGTCTTAAAAGACTACCTAAAAAGGTTCTTGGAAAGGACAATGAATGTCTTTGAAAAGACTACCTAAAAAGGTTCTTAGAATGTCTTAAAGAATACTACCTGAAGAGGTTCCTGAAAAGGATGACAATTTGTCTTAAAGAAGACTACCTGAGAAGGTTCTTAAAAAGAAAAGGTCTTAAAGAAGACTACCTAAAAAGGTTCTTGGAAATGGCGATGATTGTCTTAGAGAAGACTACTTAGAAAGTTATTTTAAAAAAATAATGTCTTAAAAAGACTACCTAAAAAGGTTCTTGGAAATGACGATGATGAATGTCTTAGAAAAGACTACCTAGAAAGGCTCTTAGAAAAAGAATGTCTTAAAGAAGACTACCTGGAGAGGTTCCTAGAAAGGATCGTGCGATTTGTCTTAAAGAGGACTACCTAAAAAGGTATGGTGTAATGTATCAACCAATGTATGTAATGCACGACTTATATGTATTTGCATGATGCTCCAATGATAGGTTGTTGATAACCAAAGTGTATGTAGTTTGCTAATGTTGTAAGGTTGTTGGATGCTAGCGCGATTTCCCAATACCTGTTTTTTTTTAACTTTGAAGATCGTAGTTAGGAGAAAGATTGGTTCGAGGTTGTAAAGTATGAAGACGCCTTTTCCTTTTGTTGTGCGTCTTATGGATTTGATATCCATTGCCCCAATATTTTTGTGGGAAAGGATTCTTAGGATCTCCAAGTCATGAGGGAAGTGCCCCGGGAAATAACCTTGTCCTATGCTTCGACGTTTAGATTGAAGGGTATGCCCTTGATTTCCAGGATATGGAGGGTTATCCATGGTGTTCTATCCTTTTAAATTTCTCCCATGTTTGACATGCCCCTGATTGAGATTGCTTCGAGATGTGACCCAGGTTGATTGGATCTTAGGAAGAATGCCCCTAGTAAATAGGATCTTTGATATTTTGCCCCCGTTTAGAAGAATCCTCTGGACGTGGTTTTCCCATTCGAGAGTCTTTATTAGAAATGATCGCCTTTGGTTAAACCAAATTCGAGATCTCCTGGAGTGCTAAATGTTTGTTCGTAGATGTCGTTGTACCCTTTGAGGAGTAACTCCAATGTGATGTGTATGCAAGTTTTGAAATCGAAGTCCGTTATGAATTAGGACTGGATGATTAGAAATGAATGCTTGAAGAAGCGTAGTGATTAGAAATAGTTTTAACAAACCTAGGAGTCAGTATAACAAATCCTGCTTAATATGCTTTCATAGTTAACCTTGCCTCAATTAGGACTTTTGAATGTTGTATCTTGGCTTGGTTCATGGTTTAAAGAAACAACGGATATAAGGCTCAAAATTTATTTAACCCACCCATTTCTCCTTGATGTTCTCCAAGTCCTAAAAATTCGCCTAATCCAATGAATGTGCTTTGTTTGCAAGAGAATCGTTTCATTTTTAATGTTGAGTAGAAGCCTTAGTAGAGATCCAAGCATTGATGGAAAGCTTCGATAATTTAGCAGTCACAAGATTATCCTTTGTATTTTGCTTTGGTTTTTTCTTCTATCCCTTGTTTTTGCATGAGCCAATTCTTTTGAATTTGATTCATCGGGATGCCCTAATTTTTGCCTAAGTCGGTTTTTTGTTTTCTTTCATAAAATTTTCCATTTTGACTTAGCGGGCGTTTTTTTCTTTTGAAAGCTCCTTTTGAGATAAAGATCCTTGGATATTGAACATTGTGACTGCCACGTTGACTTTGATTTGTAAGCTTCGGCTTAGATACTTCTTCAATCTTGAATGATGTGTTGAGGAAGAAGATGTTGTGAATATTATCTCTATTGCTTCCTCAATCTTGGATGAACGCGAGGAAGAAGATATGCTTGAACCATTGCTTTAACCTTTGCTCGAATCTTGGCTTGAGTCTTTGCTTGGATTGACTGATTCTATTAACAACCAAAATACACCATTGAATTAATCGAAATCTACCCTGCCCCTGGTTGAAATCAAGGTTTATTTGAAAAGTAGTAACAAACTCCAACTCCTGGCTCGAGGGGGTAACGAGGGATTAACATCCTTATATCTCCACTGTTTGGGAATTGAAACAATGCTTGTACATCCTCGGCTCGGTCTTACCTTGAAAGCATATGTTTAGCGAGACTTAGTTATTTGTATTCGTCATTCTCCCTTAAGTTTGTTAATAATTGAAAGTCGAAATTGAAATAGAATAGAAGGGTGCGAGTGGAAAGTCGTAGTAGTGAGCGAATGAAGCGAATGCATGATTACTATTCGAAAGGTACAACGTTTTACATCAAATAGCATTTTGTGATCGTAGGAATTACAACTTGAAAGATAAACCTATTAATCCAAGGGCAATCTCCTTTGTGAGTCTGTTGACCATATCCTACTCCTTAGTTCATGGAATTGTAGGAGTGAAGGGTAATCTCGAATTCTCCTTGGGCACGTCGAATCTGTCGGGAATGAATTGTTAGCGGTGGGTTTTCGTTGTATCGGAACTTCATGAGTTTCCTTTGACTGAACCTCTTTTGCTTTTTCTAAAGGATAGTATCACACTGTTTGCAACCTCCAGAGTTTGTAGATTGATAAAGGAAATCTAGGACCCTTTTGCCCCTTGGTGGGGGGTTAACGTATATCGCCTTCCCTCCATCGTAGTTATGCGTCTTTGTTCAGGATATTGCCCCAGTTGGACCGATCCTTGCCCCAAGTTATCGAAGAGTGTCCTTGTAAGCTTTGCTATGTTCATAGATGAACCCTTTATGACTAGATACCCCTTGAGTGTATCTATGAGGGAACTTCGTTGTTGAACTCATCCTTGCTCGACAATAACCTTTGTTGTCTTTACAATCCTGTTACGAAAAGGTATGAACACGTGGTTGGCATAGTGGAAGACATCCTTTTTTTTCTTAGCAAGACCAAGATCTTTTATTCTCCTTTCTTCATAGTTTGTGATCTCTTTGCGAGTTGTAGAAAACCGGATAGCATGGTAAGTATGGATGCGGGCGAAGACGGAAATGCAAATGTAAATGCAAATGTATGAATGCATGAAAATGCGAATGCACGCGTATGCAAAGGACTCCTTTATTTTTGTATATTATGACTCCTTGTATGTAATGCAATGCGGATGTGCGATAGATATAATCCTAAGGATAGCCTATGCGGATTTAGGGATAACATTAGACTCTAATGCAATACGTGCGAACTTGATATTATGACATGTTAATGGGAATAGATTAGGGAGTGCATGGAAAGTAGCAGTTGATGACCGTTCAGGACAGTCACCAAGTCTCATGACCTTCAAGAGGTCGTTCGACGTGTACTTACGAAGTTGTCCCTCGTGGGGAGGTTCTCTATGTGGAACGCAACCTATCTAAGGACGATATTGGAGAAAATGAAATCCCTACAGGCCAGGGACGAAATATGTATAGATGGAAGTCCAAAACCCTACGAGTTAGGGGATGCGCGAGAGCAAGCACGGGGTGACCGTTCAAGAAGGTCATTTGACCTCAGGGCCATCGAGAGGCCAATCGATGTGCGTTAACGCAGATGTCCTTCGTGGGAAGGACACGTAGTTGTAAAAAATACAAAGATGTAAAAGGAAAATCCCTACGGGCTAGGGATTGCGTAGGAGCAAGCATAGAGTGACCGTTTGAGGCAGTCACTATATCTCATGGCCATCGTGAGACCAATTGACGTATGCTAACGAAGATGTCTTTCGTACAAAAGACGCATTTTTAGAAATAGGATCCCTATAGGCTAGGGAATGCATAGATGGTGATGTCCTTCGTGGGAAAGACGTGGTCTTAGAAATTAAAGTCCCTACAAGCTAGGGACCACGTAGGGATACCTGCAAAATTGAAACGCATAGATACTCGAAGTATATAAATTGCAAACATATAATAAGCACAAAAGCACAAATGTCCTAAGTTCATAGGTTCGGCATGACGGCTTAGGGAGCTACCCTTCCCATTGGTATGTTCTAACAGGGTCTCATGGGATCGTTCGTAGCCTCCGAGACTTTTTGTCTCTTTGGATTTTAGAACAACTCATTTTATCCATGAGGTTCGAGTTTTTGGGGTAGGTTCCCAGAGAGATCAGCCAAATACCAAGTCCCGCCCTCAACAAGGTCGAGCCTCGTATTGGACATTTCCGGATATTCAATCCACTCTGAGTGGAATTATCAATAAGACTCGTAGGTGATTCAAGTCCCCCCTGGTCTTAAGGATAATTCCCACACTTAGGTTTTAACACAATTTATATAACCCAGCAAACGCAATAGAAATAACAAATATTCAGGTAAATAAATATTTAATTAAATTGCGGTAAATAAATGAAATTGTAAAATAAATAAATGAAATGGCAAAGAAATAAATAAATAAATAAAATTTAAATATTAAAGAAAGCTAACCTCAGAATCCAGCCGCTTATAATTTTAAAAAATGCAGCAAAGAGCAAATATTTAAATAAATAAATATTTATTTAAATGATATAAAGAGATGAAATCGTAAATAAATAAAATAAAATTTTAAGTATTTATAAAAATAAATAAAGCCTAAAAATGGCGAATTAGCCAAACCCTAAAAAGTTTGCCAAAAACCTAAACCCTGCCAAAACCTATAGGAGTATAGTAATTCACCATTAAGTGTATCCCCAGCAGAGTCGCCAGCTGTAGCAACCTGCCCTAAAAATTAAATTATTAGAGTCGCCACCTATTCTACCAAGGCGAATAGGAAACCTCGCGCAGTTAAGAGATCGGGGTAAGATACTATATTCAGGTCGAGGGAAGGTGTTAGCCACCCTCAACCCTTTCCTAAGGTTTGCAATATAGGGTTGACATAAAGAAATGTGACAGAAAGTTATAAGGCAAATGGCAATAATTAACATAATTAGGGTTTATAATTTAATCGGGAAAAAATGAGATTTATGGGTGAGGGGACTCGCCTTGTTGCCAAGTGCCTACGTATCTCCTTAGGGAGAATCAGAGTCAACGTAGTTCGGGGAAGGGTTGTACGCCCTTAGAATTATAATTTAATATGGTTTCGGAGGCTTTTTGAATGGCCTATCGTAGTTTTTGAAATGCGAAGTTCGAAGGTATTTTGAATTACCTTATCGTAGATTTGAAAATCGCAGAGATGGAAATCTGTAGTTACGTGGTTTAGTGTGTTTTAAATGTTTGGGCGTACAACCCCGGTTTTAATATGTACTATTAACCGCAATGATCAATAGATTTGATCACTATAGTTAAAAGATTAGTAGTGTATTATTACCAATTTTAATTGATGGATTCAATTATCACTAATAATAAATGAGAGTATTTTTTAGAAATGTTAATATTTAAGTTGTATCATTATCCCTCGTAATCGATTGATTTGATTATAAATAATAATGAATTTAAATGGAAAAAAATAGGCTAATCATCGCAACCAATAAGATGGTTGAAACCCTTTAGCCAAATAAATGTTATTTTAATTTATATTTAATTAATCAAATAATTAATTGATTATTACTCACCGCGGTCAATTGATTCAATCGAAGCGAATAAAATTCTAAAATTGTTGGGCTAAAAGCTAAGTTGGTTAGAAAACCCTAATCCTAATACTTGGGCCCATGGCCAATGGGATTAGGCAAACCCTAATTAATAACAATCTTTTAGATTTTTGTGATTTTTATAATTAAAGGTTAAAACAAATTAAATCGAATAATTGAAAAAAATCGGGAAAATAATTCTAACCCTAATTATAATCTAACCCTAATTTATATTCTAATTAAATTAACTAAAGTAATTAATCAAACATTTAATTTAATAAGAACAACAAAAAAACCAATAAAAGAACAAATAAGACAAAACCTGGGCTGAGATCATGTGTGGTAGCCTTTGAGGGAGTATGGTATGCAGCAGCATGAGGGAGCGTTAGATCTGATCATTGGTGTGATCCTGTGGTCTTCGTGCGAGAGTGCGTGATGAGCCTTTCATGGGGGCGTAACATCAAATCTTATTACCGATGAAGATGAACTACGACGTTCTGAGGACGTTTGTTCTTGTTTGAGGATTGGGATGAGTTCTTGGGATGTTCAGGAATGCAATGGGACCATTGAGAATCGTTGAAACCTGTAGGAGAGTGTTATCTCTCGTGCCCTAATTTTTGTTCTTTTTTATGACATGAAACCCTTGCCTTTGCTTCCCCACCAACCCCTTTTTCGTGGCTGCCAATGATGAATATATAGTAGAGAATAAGTTTTGGTCCTTTGTGGGCTTGGATCTTTAGGGTTTTGTAGCAAGAATTTTGTTTGAAATTTCAATAGTTTCCTTCCTATTTTGGATAAATTCCTTCCCTAACTTGTAGCTGAAGGATAGAAAAACACTTAGAAAGGGGGGGTTTGAATAAGTGTAGCTTTAAAAAACTAGACAGATAAAAATAAATTGCACAGTTATTTTTATCCTGGTTCGTTGTTAACTAAACTACTCCAGTCCACCCCCGCAGAGATGATTTACCTCAACTGAGGATTTAATCCACTAATCGCACGGATTACAATGGTTCTCCACTTAGTCAGCAACTAAGTCTTCCAGAGTCTTCTGATCACACACTGATCACTCCAGGAACAACTGCTTAGATACCCTCTAAGACTTTCTAGAGTATTCTGATCCACACGATCACTCTAGTTACAACCTGCTTAGATAACCTCTAAGACTTCCTAGAGTATTCTGATCCACACGATCACTCTAGTTCCTTACAACTTAATGTAATCAATTCTAAGAGTATTACAATTGCTTCTTAAAAGCTATAATCACAAACTGTGATATTTCTCTTAACGTTTAAGCTTAATCTCACTAATATATTACAACAGCAATGTAGTGAGCTTTGATGAAGATGAAGATTCTGAGCTTTGAATAGAACAGAGTTTCAGCAAGTTAATATGAGTTGTTTTGTGCAGAATCGTTAACCTTGCTTCTCATCAGAACTTCATATTTATAGGCGTTGGAGAAGATGACCGTTGAGTGCATTTAATGCTTTGCGTGTTCCGTACAGCATCGCATTTAATGTTATACGCTTTTGTCAACTACCTCGAGCCTTGTTCACGCTGTGTCTACTGACGTTGCCTATAATAGCTTTTAACGTTCCTTTTGTCAGTCAGCGTAGCTTGCCACTTGTACTTCCTTCTGATCTGATGTTTGTGAATACAACGTTTGAATATCATCAGAGTCAAACAGCTTGGTGCAAAGCATCTTCTGATCTTCTGACCTTGAAGTGCTTCTGTGCGTGATACCATCAGAACTTCAGTGCTTCTGATCTCATGTTCTTCTGATGCTTCCATAGACCCATGTTCTGATTCTGCTTCGACCATCTTCTGATGTCTTGCCAGACCATGTTCTGATGTTGCATGCTGAACCCTTTGAGACAAAGCTTCTGAGCGCTGAATTATGCATACTCTTTATATATTTCCTGAAAAGGAAATTGCATTGGATTAGAGTACCATATTATCTTAAGCAAAATTCATATTATTGTTATCATCAAAACTAAGATAATTGATCAGAACAAATCTTGTTCTAACAATCTCCCCCTTTTTGATGATGACAAAAACATATATAAATGATATGAATTTGCGATCAGAAAGAGCAGACGGCAAAAGACAAATTACACAGCTATAGCATAAGCATATGAATATGTCTCCCCCTGAGATTAACAATCTCCCCCTGAGATAAATAATCTCCCCCTGAAATAAATACTCGAAGAACTTTAATAAAAGACTTCCCTGATTATTTCGGTAGAGACGATCACAAAAGCTTCTGTCTTCAGAGAATTCATAGCTTCTGACTTCTGCTTCCATTGGACAGCTTCAGAACTAGAATTTCTTTAGATCCCTAGAACACTCACAGCTTATGATTCATGCTTCCATCTAGGACAGCTTCAGAACTTGAATTTCTTTGATCTTCAGAACATTCACAGCTTCTGATTTCTGCTTCCATTTAGGACAGCTTCAGAACTTGAATTTCTTTGATCTTCAGAACATTCACAGCTTCTGATTTCTGCTTCCTTTTAGGACAGCTTCAGAACTTGAGTTTTCTGGATCTTTAGAACATTCACAGCTTCTGATTTCTGCTTCCCTCGGATAGCTTCAGAGCTTGAATTTCTACCAACATCACTTCATGCTAGATTTGTATCAGAACATTGTTGAATGTACCAGAGCATCATCAGAGCATCTCTACATCCTGAAATGTTACAGAACAAAACTAAACGACAAAAGTCAGCATGAACGAGTCAGAACATAAAATGTATATTAGAACACATGATATGTATCAGAGCCATATAGGCTAAAATAATGTTATCAGAGCAAATAGAATTTTGTCAGAGCAAATAGACAAATATGGATCAAATTCTATTATCAGTGCTTCTGATTTCTGAAGCTTGACAGCACTCAGCTTGCTTCAGTTTCCATGAGCTTATTCTTTTTACAGAATAACACTTCTTATGGTTTTGCTTCTTGTGTTTGCTTTGAAGATTCTTTTCACTTCTTTATACCTGCAAAACACTTAAACCATATAGAACTTGCAGTTCTTGTTAGAAAATGTGTGGGAGATTTACCCAGCAACTGATAGATTAATCAAATCATTTATCATTTATCTTCTCCCCCTTTTTGTCATAACATCAAAAAACAAAAAAGATTCAGAGACAAACAAAACGAAACACACAGAGGAAGAAGATGATTTCATTGACGTTCAAACAGCAGGTACAGAAGTACATGAAGATAAGTAAGATCAGATGCACAAAGACAGATGCAACAAAAAGAAAGAAACAACACAGACTCAATCTAAGATGGCCCTAGCCTTGACAAGATCTTGGCCAGCATCTCTTGAACCTCATTGTTGTGTCCATCTTGCCTCACCATGAAAGCTCTATACTCATCATTGAGTGAGCTTTGCTCATCCTGTCTCCTCTGAATTTCTTCCAGAGTCCTTGGAAGACGAGAAGATTCATCAGAAGAAGCTTCACCGCTTTCAACCACAGGAATAGCAACTTGATCTGTAGCTTCCATGGATAGATCATTTGCAAGGATTTCCTCAACAGGATCTGATTCAGCAACATGATCTTCAGCATCTGCTTCTTGCATAGAAGCATCTCCATATTCTGTAGCCGGAATTTCCGAGTCTCCATTCTCAAGTGCCTGAAGAATGGCAGCTAGATTCCTGGGAGCAGAAGGACCTTCAACTTCTGGTGGGTCAACAACTTCTGGAATGACCAAGCTTGGGTCTTTCTCAGAAGGGTTTTCCCTCAGATAGTCAAAGAGAGTCTTGAAATCTCCGAGCAGAACAGGATAATCAGGAATAAAGATAACAATATCCCTGCATGGATTTGCTTCCATTTCAGCAGCCAGTCTTGCTACTTCCAATTCATCCACAAAGGGCTTCTCCTCAGCAGCAACACAATTTCTGAGAGGATGGTAGTATATACCATTATCATCCTCCAGAAAGTAACCAGGGTAACCAGGGGCAGCAGCCACTAGTCTTTTCTGTACTCCCATTGCTTCTACTTGAAAATCCTTGCGAAATCTTCTCCAGAGATTTCGTGTAGAAACATCATCCAGACCATTTAGAAATGCATCCTTCAGAAGGTCTAGACTGCTAATCACCTCATGTCTGAAAAGTTCCAGGTAGGTATAGGGTTCAGGTTCAGGCGGATTGAAGGTGAATTTGTAGTCAGGGTAGAGAAGACAGTAAGGTTTGGATTTTC
The DNA here is from genome assembly GCF_029867415.1 of Vicia villosa. Taxonomy (NCBI): domain Eukaryota; kingdom Viridiplantae; phylum Streptophyta; class Magnoliopsida; order Fabales; family Fabaceae; genus Vicia; species Vicia villosa. Next base: position 52,685,006 of record NC_081186.1, read on the forward strand.
TGGTAGGTAAGGGATGGGATATAGAAGGTGGAGGTGCGGTGGATGAGGAAGAAGGGATATCTGAGAGAATGATTGATGAGGATGGAATATCAGAAATGATAGATTGAGACGAGGATGGAGTATTTGTAAAGGGAATTGGTGAGAAAGATTTATCAGAAGGAGTTGGGGGAAGAATACTTAAAGGTGTGGGGTTTAGAATGGGAGAGGAGAAGGATGATGGAGAAGGATTTGATAAGGTGAAGTTTATTTTTGGTTCAGATGGAGGTGATTGGAAAGATGGTTTAGGGACAGAAGGAGGTGGAGTAAAAACCTGTCTGGAGATTTGTACAGAAGAAGAAGATCTGGTTCTGCGAAAGGAATCTCTTATCCTTTTATCTCTTCGTTCTTCAGAGTCCACCTTGTCAGGATCATAGGTGACCCTCAACTTCTTGGCTTTCTCAGCCTCATCTTCTCGAGCTTTTCTTTTTAGCCTAGCCTTTAGTTCCTTCTGATCCTTCTTCAGAAGATCAGCCTTGGACGGAAGTACTCTGCCACGGATCCAAGCAGGATCAATATCTGATTGCTTCCTAACACAATCTTCCAGGTAAGACTTGACAACCTGATGCAGTTCTTCTTGAAACAAGGAGGCAAAACCTTCAACAGCAACTCTTCTTGAGAGAATGTCAGGAAAGCTTGGGCACACAGAAGGTACATTTCGAATGAGTTCTAATCTGAACAAATCCACACCATTAAAAATGGGACCTTGAACTACTCCAAGCAAATGGGATGCATTGAGTTTTCTGATGGAGTCCAGCACTTTGCTTTCAGTAAGAATGTCTGAAATCATTCTTCCAAACGGAATAGTCGTTCTTGAAAGATGAGGGTACTTCGCCCTTTCCTCTTCTCTTGACTCAAGGATTGAAGTCTTCAGATTCTCAAACAGAATGTGAGAAATGTTGATCTCAGTCTTTTTGCCAATGCAGAAAAGAGTGTGCTTGTGATCTGGACTGATGTAAGAAGAGGAGAGCATTCTTTTTCTGTGGTGAAGAGAACCCAGAATAATCTCAGCCCATACTCTATAAAATGGCCTCAAGGTGCCTGTGTTATTCGAGTCAATCCCAGAAGACTTAGAGATTTGTTTTTCAACTATCGACCAATCAACAGATGCATGTCGAAAACCAGACCAACCTTCTTCATCATTCAGATTTTATAGCTTCCTGATCAGTTTTTCAGAGATAACCACTTCATGCCCTAGCACGAATGAAATGATGGCAGTTGGGGTAACCGTTGCATGTACCCAGAAATCCTTCACAAGATCAGGATAAATTGGACCAACCAATCTATTAAGGTACTTGGACCATCCTTGCTCAAGGATTCTTGCATCACACTTAAAGCCATTCGCTTTAAGATTGTTTAAGTCCACAGCAGTTTCACATAAGACCTCCAAGTCCTTCGTGGGTATCAAGCAAGTTTTCAAAGGAGCATATTCATAATTTCGTAGAAGGATTTGTGAAGAAGTAAGTCTTTCTTTTGAGGAAGATGAACAAGAGGAAGAGTTCATGATGATTATGTCGTAAGATTAGTGAAGGATAGAAAAACACTTAGAAAGGGGGGGATTGAATAAGTGTGACTTTAAAACTTGGACGATAAAAATAAATTGCACAATTATTTTTATCCTGGTTCGCTGTTAACGAAGCTACTCCAGTCCACCCCCGCAGAGATGATTTACCTCAACCTGAGGATTTAATCCACTAATCGCACGGATTACAATGGTTTTCCACTTAGTCCGCAACTAAGTCTTCCAGAGTCTTCTGATCACACACTGATCACTCCAGGAACAACTGCTTAGATACCCTCTAAGACTTTTCTAGAGTCTACTGATCAACACGATCACTCTAGGCTTAGTTCACTCCTAAGACTTCCCTAGAGTATTCTGATCAACACGATCACTCTAGTTACAAACTGCTCAGCCAACTGCTAAGACTTCCTAGAGTATACTGATCACACTGATCACTCTAGTTCCTTACAACTTAATGTAATCTATTCAAGAGTTTACAAATGCTTCTTAAAAGCGATAATCACAACTGTGATATTTCTCTTAACGTTTAAGCTTAATCTCACTAAAATATTACAACAGCAATGTAGTGAGTTGATGAAGATTCTGAGTTTAGATTTGAACAGCGTTTCAGCAAGTTTGATATAAGTTGTTTTGGTGCAGAATCGTTAACCTTGCTTCTCATCAGAACTTCATATTTATAGGCGTTGAGAAGATGACCGTTGAATGCATTTAATGCTTTGCGTGTTCCGTACAGCATTGCACTTAATGTTATACGCTTTTGTCAACTACCTCGAGCCTTGTTCACGCTGTGTCTACTGACGTAGCCTTTAGTAGCTTTTAACGTTCCTTTTGTCAGTCAGCGTAGTCTGCCACCTGTACTTCCTTCTGATCTGATGTTTGTGAATACAACGTTTGAATATCATCAGAGTCAAAACAGCTTGGTGCATAGCATCTTCTGATCTTCTGACCTTGAAGTGCTTCTGAGCGTGATACCATCTTCTGATCTTCAGTGCTTCTGATCTCATGTTCTTCTGATGCTTCCATAGACCCATGTTCTGATTCTGCTTCGACCATCTTCTGATGTCTTGCCAGACCATGTTCTGATGTTGCATGCTGAACCATTTGAGATACAACTTCTGAGCGCTGAATCATGCGTACTCTTTATATATTTCCTGAAAGGGAAATTGCATTGGATTAGAGTACCATATTATCTTAAGCAAAATTCATATTATTGTTATCATCAAAACTAAGATAATTGATAAGAACAAATCTTGTTCTAACAATCTCCCCCTTTTTGATGATGACAAAAACATATATAAATGATATGAATTTGCGATCAGAAAGAGTAGACGGCAAAAGACAAATTACACAGCTATAGCATAAGCATATGAATATGTCTCCCCCTGAGATTAACAATCTTCCCCTGAGATAAATAATCTCCCCCTGAAATAAATACTCGAAGAACTTTGATAAAAGACTTCCCTGATTATTTCGGTAGAGACGATCATATAAGCTTCTGCCTTCAGAGAATTCATAGCTTCTGACTTCTGCTTCCATGGGACAGCTTCAGAACTTGAATTTCTTTGGATCTTCAGAACATTCACAGCTTCTGACTTCTGCTTCCATTCAGGACAGCTTCAGAACTTGAATTTCTTTGATCTTCAGAACATTCACAGCTTCTGACTTCTGCTTCCATTCAGGACAGCTTCAGAACTTGAATTTTCTGGATCTTTTAGAACATTCACATCTTCTGATTTCTGCTTCCCTCGGATAGCTTCAGAACTTTGAATGTCTACCAACATCACTTCATGCTAGATTTGTATCAGAACATTGTTGAATGTACCAGAGCATCATCAGAGCATCTCTACATCCTGAAATATTACAGAACAAAAACTAAACGACAAAAGTCAGCATGAACGAGTTAGAACATAAAATGTACGTTTGATCACATTATATGTATCAGAGCCATATAGGCTGAAATAATGTATCAGAGCAAATAATGTATCAGAGCCATAACATTATATGTATCATAGCAAATAGAATTTTGTCAGAACAGGATAGACAGTGATATTCAAATTCTATTATCAGTGCTTCTGATTCATTCTTCTTTCTTGCTTCTGATCTCTGAAGCTTGACAGCACTCAGCTTGCTTCAGTTTCCAAGAGCTTATTCCTTTTACAGAGTAACGCTTCTTATGGTTTTGCTTCTAGTGTTTGCTTCTGAAGATTCACTTCACTTCTCTGTACCTGCAAAACACTTAAACCATGTAGAACTTGCAGTTCTTGTTAGTGAATGTGTGGGAGCCTTTACCCAGCAACTGATAGATTAATCAAATCATTTATCATTTATCTTCTCCCCCTTTTTGTCATAACATCAAAAAGAAAATTTAAAAGGATTCAGATGTATAAAACGACAAAAGAAAATATTTACTGGAATGTAAAACACAAAGAAACTTTTCATTTATAATCAAAAAAGGATTACAAGAAGTTCCTATGTTTAACAAGCAGATGCAACAAGGGAAAAGAAAAACTACAAAGACCAAATCCTAAGACCCTAGCTAAGACAACGTCTGTGCCAGCATGCCATGAAGGAGTGAAACGCTTCATTGACTGCTTCTCGGGCTTTCAGGCGAGGAGTCAGGGAGACTTGGTTCTGATGCAGATCTGCCACCATCTTTACCAGAGACAACGTTCCCAGCAGGTGAAGATGAAGAGACTTCTTCAGAAGAGATTAAGGGAGAGGAAAGGTTAGATGAGGAGGAGGCTGAGTCTTGAAGGTCGAAAGATGAGGAAGAAGATGGAGATGATGGAGGGCTTTCACCAGGAGGATGAAACACACGTCTAGAATAGTTTCCAGACAACATTGCTTCGAAGGGATTCACCTTGAGGGGATCATAGGTGATTTTGATCTTTTTGGGTTTGGAAGGCGATGTTTCAACAGCTTTTCTTTTGTTGTTTTGATCATTTTCATTATTTCCTGGGCTTGATGAAGAGTTCATGATGGGTTTGCAGAAAAATGAACAAGTAGGGTTTGATATGGAAGAGAGAGAGAGAGAAAAACTTGATGAGGAATGCAAGGAGATAGAGAAAGATGAGAGGGAAAGAGAAGAGTTTGAAGAGTATTTAAAAAAAAATAAAATGAAACAAATGATGAATAGCATTTAATGTTACGTGACGTGAGGAGAGATAATAAAGACAAATGAGGTGACTAGCACAGTTACCTATGGTCGGCGTCCCTTCAACTGCACGCGCGCTTATCCATGAATAGTAACGACAGGTTTACCATCCCGAGATAAAACGTAACAGCTGTTTTGCTTTAAAAGAGGTTCTGAATCAACTTAGACAATGAAACGTTAGTAATAACCGAATCATAATTTCTAAAAGATTTCAATCAGAACTTCTGACAAAAAAAATGTTCCACATTCATTTCAGAAGATACTCATACATGAGAACTTCTCATCTTCTCATTCTGGGCATAAATCCATACTGATGTTCTTCAGAATGAACTTAAACCTATCTTCAGCCAGGGGTTTTGTAAAGATATCAGCCCATTGATGGTCTGTATCAACAAAGTTTAAAGATATGACACCCTTCTGAACATAGTCCCTTATGAAATGATGTTTAATCTCAATATGTTTAGCTTTTGAATGAAGAATAGGATTCTTAGATAAACATATAACAGAAGTATTATCACAGAATATAGGAATGTTACTCTCAAATATCTGATAATCTTCTAACTGACTCTTCATCCAGAGCATCTGTGTACTACAACCAGCAGCAGCTACATATTCTGCTTCTGTCGTTGATAGAGCAATAGTTGCTTGCTTCTTGCTGTACCAGGAGATCAAATGACTTCCAAGAAATTGGCAACTTCCTGAAGTACTTTTTCTTTCAATTCTATCTCCAGCATAATCAGCATCGCAGAATCCTACTAAGTTGTATTCTTTAGATTTTCTGTAAACTAAGCCAACATTAGTAGTACCTTTCAGATACCTTAGAATTCTCTTAACAGCAGTTAAATGAGATTCTCTAGGATCTGATTGGAATCTAGCACACAAACAAACACTGAACAGAATGTCAGGTCTAGAAGCAGTCAGATATAGAAGAGATCCAATCATACCTCTGTATAACTTCTGATCTACCTTCTTACTTACCTCATCCTTACCTAGGATGCATGTTGGATGCATAGGAGTTTTGGCTTCTTTGCAGTCCAGAAGATTAAACTTCTTCAGAAGTTCCTTCACATACTTGGTTTGGTGAACATACGTTCCTTCTGATGTTTGATTTATTTGTATTCCAAGGAAATACTTGAGTTCTCCCATCATGCTCATTTCAAACTCAGCCTGCATAGACTCAGCAAACTCCTTTCCAAGTGTAGCATTAGATGTTCCAAAAATAATATCATCTACATATATTTGACAAATTAAAATATCCTTTTCAAAGGTTTTACAAAAGAGAGTAGTGTCCACTTTTCCTCTAGTGAAACCATTGTCTAGAAGGAAAGAACTTAAGCGTTCATACCAAGCTCTGGGAGCTTGCTTCAATCCATATAATGATTTCTTTAGTTTAAACACATGATTCGGAGACATAGAGTCTTCAAAACCAGGAGGTTGATGGACATAAACTTCTTCATCTATATAACCATTTAAGAAGGCACTCTTAACATCCATTTGATAGAGAGTGATGTTATGTTGAGTGGCAAAAGAAATTAATAGACGAATAGATTCTAACCTGGCCACTGGTGCAAAGGTTTCTGTATAATCAATCCCTTCTTGCTGACTATAACCCTGAGCCACCAGTCTGGCTTTGTTTCTTACCACTTCACCTTTCTCACTGAGCTTGTTTCTGAAGACCCATTTTGTACCAATTATATTGAATCCATCTGGTCTAGGAACAAGATCCCAAACATCATTCCTTGTAAACTGATTCAGTTCTTCTTGCATAGCAATTATCCAGTCTGGATCTTCTAGAGCATGATCAACAGAAGTTGGCTCGATCAAAGATACAAGACCTAATTGACAGTCTGCATTGTTCTTAAGGAATGCTCTTGTTCTGATTGGATCATCCTTCTTTCCAAGAATGACATCTTCTGAATGACCAGAGATAAGTCTGGATGATCTTCTGACAGATGGTTCTTCAGAAATACTTAGATCCTCCAGAGAAGCTGATACTTGATCTTCTGGTTCTTTGCTTCTGAGGAGCTCTGCTTCTGATGCGTTGCTTCTTGGCTCAACAACTTCTGATATATCAATATCACAATCTGCAAAATTATCAAACTGCTTTGGTTTTTCAGAACCAAGCTTATCATCAAACCTGATATTGATTGATTCTTCTACAACCAATGTTTCAGTATTGTATACTCTGTAGCCTTTTGAGCGTTCAGAATATCCAAGAAGGAAACACTTTTGAGCTTTGGAATCAAACTTACCAAGATGATCTTTAGTGTTCAGAATAAAGCATACACATCCAAAAGGATGGAAATATGAAATGTTGGGCTTTCTATTCTTCCACAATTCATAAGGAGTCTTATTTAGAATAGGTCTGATAGAGATTCTATTCTGAATATAGCATGCAGTGTTTATTGCTTCTGCCCAGAAATGCTTAGCCATATTGGTTTCATTGATCATGGTTCTGGCCATTTCTTGCAGAGTCCTATTCTTTCACTCTACAACTCCATTTTGTTGTGGAGTTCTAGGACAAGAGAAATCATGGGCAATACCATTCTCTTTGAAGAATTCTTCAAAGGATCCGTTCTCAAATTCACCACCATGATCACTTCTGACCTTTATGATTTTACACTCTTTTTCAGATTGAATCTGAATGCAGAAATCAAAGAACACTGAATGAGTCTCATCCTTGTGTCTTAAGAATTTTACCCAAGTCCAGCGGCTATAATCATCTACGATGACTAATCCATATTTCTTTCCTCTGACAGATGCTGTTTTGACTGGTCCAAACAGATCAATGTGCAAGAGTTCTAATGGCCTTGAGGTAGAAACAACATTCTTAGACTTGAATGCAGGTTTGGAGAACTTGCCCTTCTGACATGCTTCACAAAGAGCATCTGATTTGAATTTCAGATTAGGGAGTCCTCTGACCAGATTCAGTTTGTTAATCTGAGAAATCTTTCTCAAACTAGCATGACCTAATCTTCTGTGCCAGACCCACTGCTCTTCAGAAACAGACATAAGACAGGTCACCTTCTGACTCATAAGATCTTGCAGATCTGTCTTATAAATGTTGTTCTTCCTCTTGCCTGTAAATAGGATTGAGCCATCCTTCTGATTTACAGCCTTGCAAGACTTTTGATTAAAGATTATATCATAACCATTGTCACTCAATTGACTGATAGATAAGAGGTTATGAGATAATCCTTCTACAAGAAGTACATTAGAAATGGAAGGAGAGTTACCAGACTTTATAGTTCCAGAGCCAATTATCTTGCCCTTCTGATCTCCTCCAAACTTGACTTCTCCTTCAGACTTAAGCACCAGGTCTTGGAACATAAACCTTCTTCCTGTCATGTGTCGTGAGCATCCAGAGTCCAGGTACCATGACATGTTGTGCTTTGTCCTTCTTGCAGCCAAGGATATCTGCAATAGGAATAATCTTGTCCTTAGGTACCCACATTTTCTTGGGTCCTTTCTTGTTAGATTTTCTCAAGTTCTGATTGAACTTGGGTTTAACATTATAAGCAATAGGAGGAACAGCATGATAATTTTTAATATGAGTTTCATGATATTTCCTAGGTGGTGTCACATGCTTCTTGGTGTGTGTTATGTGAAAACTTTGTGCATGTGAAGTGTGCCTAATATCATGAGAGTGGCCATACTTGAACTGATCATACAATGGCTTGTATGTAATTTTCATTTCATCAACAGGTTCAAGTTTGTATGGGGTTTCACCCTCAAAACCAATGCCAACTCTTTTGTTTCCAGATACGGCATATATCATAGAAGCTAGCTGACTTCTGCCAATACTTCTAGATAAGAACTTCCTGAAACTTAAATCATATTCTTTCAGAATATGGTTTAGACTAGGAGTGGATTTTTCTGAATCAGAAGGAGATCCAACATTATTGGATAATTTTAAAAGTTTTTCTTTTAATTCAGAATTCTCCAACTCAAGCTTCTTTGTTTCAAATTCAAATTGCTTTTTCAGCTTTTTGTATTTGAGACTAATCTGAGACTTGAGTTCCAGAAGTTCAGTTAGACCGGAAACTAACTCATCTCTAGTAAGTTCAGAAAATACCTCTTCAGAATCTGATTCTGATGTAGATTCTGATCCGTCATCTTCTGTCGCCATCAGCGCACAGTTAGCCTGCTCATCTTCTGAATCATCTTCTGACTCATCCCAGGTTGCCATAAGACCTTTCTTCTTATGAAACTTTTTCTTGGGACTTTCCTTCTGAAGATTTGGACATTCATTCTTGTAGTGTCCAGGCTCATTGCATTCATAGCACATGACCTTCTTCTTGTCAAATCTTCTTTCATCAGAAGATTCTCCACGTTCAAATTTCCTTGAACTTCTGAAGCCTCTGAACTTCCTTTGCTTGGTCTTCCAGAGTTGATTTAGCCTTCTGGAGATCAGGGACAGTTCATCTTCTTCTTCAGATTCTGATTCTTCAGGATCTTCTTCTCTGGCCTGAAAAGCGTTAGTGCATTTCTTGATATTTGATTTTAATGCAATAGACTTACCTTTCTTTTGAGGCTCATTTGCATCCAGCTCTATTTCATGACTTCTCAAGGCGCTGATAAGCTCTTCCAGAGAAACTTCATTCAGATTCTTTGCAATCTTGAATGCAGTCACCATAGGACCCCATCTTCTGGGTAAGCTTCTGATGATCTTCTTTACGTGATCAGCCTTGGTGTATCCCTTGTCAAGAACTCTCAATCCAGCAGTAAGAGTTTGAAATCTTGAAAACATCTTTTCAATGTCTTCATCATCCTCCATCTTGAAGGCTTCATACTTCTGGATTAAGGCAAGAGCTTTTGTCTCCTTGACTTGAGCATTTCCTTCATGAGTCATTTTCAAGGACTCATATATGTCATAGGCCGTTTCCCTGTTAGATATCTTCTCATACTCAGCATGAGAGATAGCATTCAGCAAAACAGTTCTACATTTATGATGATTCCTGAAAAGCTTCTTTTGATCATCATTCATTTCTTGCCTTGACAGCTTCACGCCACTGGCATTTACTGGATGTTTGTAACCATCCATTAGAAGATCCCATAGATCACCATCTAGACCCAGAAAATAACTTTCCAGTTTATCTTTCCAGTATTCAAAGTTTTCACCATCAAATACCGGCGGTCTAGTATAACCATTGTTTCCGTTGTATTGCTCAGCAGAGCCAGATGTAGATGCAGGTGTAGATGTAGACTTTCCACTTTCATCAACCATCTTTTAAATGAAGCGTTTTTCTCTTCCTGAATCTTTTCTAAACACGGTTAAGTGCTTGCACCTTAGAACCGGCGCTCTGATGCCAATTGAAGGATAGAAAAACACTTAGAAAGGGGGGGATTGAATAAGTGTGACTTTAAAACTTGGACGATAAAAATAAATTGCACAATTATTTTTATCCTGGTTCGCTGTTAACGAAGCTACTCCAGTCCACCCCCGCAGAGATGATTTACCTCAACCTGAGGATTTAATCCACTAATCGCACGGATTACAATGGTTTTCCACTTAGTCCGCAACTAAGTCTTCCAGAGTCTTCTGATCACACACTGATCACTCCAGGAACAACTGCTTAGATACCCTCTAAGACTTTTCTAGAGTCTACTGATCAACACGATCACTCTAGGCTTAGTTCACTCCTAAGACTTCCCTAGAGTATTCTGATCAACACGATCACTCTAGTTACAAACTGCTCAGCCAACTGCTAAGACTTCCTAGAGTATACTGATCACACTGATCACTCTAGTTCCTTACAACTTAATGTAATCTATTCAAGAGTTTACAAATGCTTCTTAAAAGCGATAATCACAACTGTGATATTTCTCTTAACGTTTAAGCTTAATCTCACTAAAATATTACAACAGCAATGTAGTGAGTTGATGAAGATTCTGAGTTTAGATTTGAACAGCGTTTCAGCAAGTTTGATATAAGTTGTTTTGGTGCAGAATCGTTAACCTTGCTTCTCATCAGAACTTCATATTTATAGGCGTTGAGAAGATGACCGTTGAATGCATTTAATGCTTTGCGTGTTCCGTACAGCATTGCACTTAATGTTATACGCTTTTGTCAACTACCTCGAGCCTTGTTCACGCTGTGTCTACTGACGTAGCCTTTAGTAGCTTTTAACGTTCCTTTTGTCAGTCAGCGTAGTCTGCCACCTGTACTTCCTTCTGATCTGATGTTTGTGAATACAACGTTTGAATATCATCAGAGTCAAAACAGCTTGGTGCATAGCATCTTCTGATCTTCTGACCTTGAAGTGCTTCTGAGCGTGATACCATCTTCTGATCTTCAGTGCTTCTGATCTCATGTTCTTCTGATGCTTCCATAGACCCATGTTCTGATTCTGCTTCGACCATCTTCTGATGTCTTGCCAGACCATGTTCTGATGTTGCATGCTGAACCATTTGAGATACAACTTCTGAGCGCTGAATCATGCGTACTCTTTATATATTTCCTGAAAGGGAAATTGCATTGGATTAGAGTACCATATTATCTTAAGCAAAATTCATATTATTGTTATCATCAAAACTAAGATAATTGATAAGAACAAATCTTGTTCTAACAATTAGAACCAAGACTAGGGTTTGAAAAAGAAAAAACAGATGCAGCGAAAAAAAAAATGTACAGCAAAATAGAGAGAAGGAGAAAAAAATGAAGTTGAAGCGGGCTATTTAAAAGATTTGAAAATTCTTTAAATCATTTTGCATTAAATGTGAAATGACATTAGGAGAGATAGCATGGTAAATGAAATGATTTAATACAGTTACCTAGGTCGGCGTCTTTTCAACTGCACGCTTCGTACTGACCGTAGAGACACGTGTTCGTCATCAGATAATGGATGACAGGTGTGAAATATTCAATAGGCTTTACGCCTTCTGATTCCAATCACTGCTTCTGAATTGATCAGGTTTCTCTTCTGGAAACACTCCTTCTGAAATGTGCTGATATAAATCTGAATGATCTTCTGATCCATTACTTCTGATATACACAGCTTCTGGAAATTCACTTCTTTGATCTGCAGCTTCTGATAAGACAAAACTGTATCTGCAGAAATTCTTAAGCTGCTTTGTTTCATCAGAAACAAGTTTATCATCAAACCAGATATTTATTGATTCGTCCACAATCAGTGTTTCAATATTGTATATTCTGTAGCATTTAGAGCATTCAGAACAATCAAGAACGAAACATCAATGCTTTAGAAACAGACAAAACAGATGGTTCCAAGACTAATAAACTTTCTTTTCTGATCTCCTACGAACATAGATTCTTCAACAGATTTAAGTACCAGAACTTGGAAGACAATCCTTCTTCCCTTCAAGTGTTGAGACCAACTTGAGTCCAGGTGACATGACATGTTGACTTTTATCTTCTTTGTCGCCAAGAGAATCTGCAGAAGAAATAGTCTTTTTCTTTGGTACCCACATTTTCTTGGGTCCTTTCTTGTTAGATTTTCTCAAGTTCTGATTGAACTTGGGTTTAACATTGTAAGCAATAGGAGGAACAGCATGATGATTTTTAATGTGAGTTTCATGATATTTCCTAGGTTGTGTCACATGCTTTTTGGTGTGTGTTATGTGAAAACTTTGAGCATGTGAAGTGTGCCTAATATCATGGGAGTGGCCATACTTGAACTGATCATACAATGGCTTGTATGTGAATTTCATTTCATCAACAGGTTCAAGTTTGTATGGGGTTTCACCCTCAAAACCAATGCCGACTCTTTTGTTTCCAGTCACAGCATATATCATAGAAGCTAGCTGACTTCTGCCAATACTTCTAGATAAGAACTTCCTGAAACTTAAATCACATTCTTTCAGAATATGGTTTAGACTAGGAGTGGATTTTTCTGAATCAGAAGGAGATCCAACATTATTGGATAATTTTAAAAGTTTTTCTTTTAATTCAGAATTTTCCAACTCAAGCTTCTTTGTTTCAAATTCAAATAGCTTTTTCAGCTTTTTGTATTTGAGACTAATCTGAGACTTGAATTCCAGAAGTTCTGTTAGACCGGAAACTAACTCATCTCTAGTAAGTTCAGAAAATACCTCTTCAGAATCTGATTCTGATGTAGATTCTGATCCGTCATCTTCTGTCGCCATCAGCGCACAGTTAGCCTGCTCATCTTCAGAGTCTGAATCATCTTCTGACTCATCCCAGGTTGCCATAAGACCTTTCTTCTTATGAAACTTCTTCTTGGGATTTTCCTTCTGAAGTTTTGGACATTCATTCTTGAAGTGTCCAGGCTCATTGCATTCATAGCACATGACCTTCTTCTTGTCAAATCTTCTGTCATCAGAAGATTCTCCACGTTCAAATTTCTTTGAACTTCTGACGCCTCTGAACTTCCTTTGCTTGGTCTTCCAGAGTTGATTTAGCCTTCTGGAGATCAAGGACAGTTCATCTTCTTCTTCAGATTCTGATTCTTCAGGATCTTCTTCTCTAGCCTGAAAAGCGTTAGTGCATTTCTTGATATTGGATTTTAATGCAATAGACTTACCTTTCTTTTGAGGCTCATTTGCGTCCAGCTCTATTTCATGGCTTCTCAAGGCACTGATAAGCTCTTCCAGAGAAACTTCATTCAGATTCTTTGCAATCTTGAATGCAGTCACCATAGGACCCCATCTTCTGGGTAAGCTTCTGATGATCTTCTTTACATGATCAGCCTTGGTGTATCCCTTGTCAAGAACTCTCAATCCAGCAGTAAGAGTTTGAAATCTTGAAAACATCTTTTCAATGTCTTCATCATCCTCCATCTTGAAGGCTTCATACTTCTGGATTAAAGCGAGAGCTTTAGTCTCCTTGACTTGAGCATTTCCTTCACGAGTCATTTTCAAGGACTCATATATGTCATAGGCCGTTTCCCTGTTAGATATCTTCTCATACTCAGCATGAGAGATAGCATTCAGCAAAACAGTTCTGCATTTATGATGATTCATGAAAAGCTTCTTCTGATCATCATTCATTTCTTGCCTTGTCAGCTTTACGCCACTGGCATTTACTGGATGTTTGTAACCATCCATCAGAAGATCCCATAGATCACCATCTAGACCAAGAAAGTAACTTTCCAATTTATCTTTCCAGTATTCAAAGTTTTCACCATCAAATACCGGCGGTCTAGTATAACCATTGTTACCGTTGTGTTGCTCAGCAGAGCCAGATGTAGATGCAGGTGTAGACTTTGCAGTTTCATCAGCCATCTTTTACTGAAGCGTTTTTCTCTTCCTGAATCTTTTCTAAACACGGTTAAGTGCTTGCACCTTAGAACCGGCGCTCTGATGCCAATTGAAGGATAGAAAAACACTTAGAAAGGGGGGGTTTGAATAAGTGTAGCTTTAAAAAACTAGACAGATAAAAATAAATTGCACAGTTATTTTTATCCTGGTTCGTTGTTAACTAAACTACTCCAGTCCACCCCCGCAGAGATGATTTACCTCAACTGAGGATTTAATCCACTAATCGCACGGATTACAATGGTTCTCCACTTAGTCAGCAACTAAGTCTTCCAGAGTCTTCTGATCACACACTGATCACTCCAGGAACAACTGCTTAGATACCCTCTAAGACTTTCTAGAGTATTCTGATCCACACGATCACTCTAGTTACAACCTGCTTAGATAACCTCTAAGACTTCCTAGAGTATTCTGATCCACACGATCACTCTAGTTCCTTACAACTTAATGTAATCAATTCTAAGAGTATTACAATTGCTTCTTAAAAGCTATAATCACAAACTGTGATATTTCTCTTAATGTTTAAGCTTAATCTCACTAATATATTACAACAGCAATGTAGTGAGCTTTGATGAAGATGAAGATTCTGAGCTTTGAATAGAACAGAGTTTCAGCAAGTTAATATGAGTTGTTTTGTGCAGAATCGTTAACCTTGCTTTTCATCAGAACTTCATATTTATAGGCGTTGGAGAAGATGACCGTTGAGTGCATTTAATGCTTTGCGTGTTCCGTACAGCATCGCATTTAATGTTATACGCTTTTGTCAACTACCTCGAGCCTTGTTCACGCTGTGTCTACTGACGTTGCCTATAATAGCTTTTAACGTTCCTTTTGTCAGTCAGCGTAGCTTGCCACTTGTACTTCCTTCTGATCTGATGTTTGTGAATACAACGTTTGAATATCATCAGAGTCAAACAGCTTGGTGCAAAGCATCTTCTGATCTTCTGACCTTGAAGTGCTTCTGTGCGTGATACCATCAGAACTTCAGTGCTTCTGATCTCATGTTCTTCTGATGCTTCCATAGACCCATGTTCTGATTCTGCTTCGACCATCTTCTGATGTCTTGCCAGACCATGTTCTGATGTTGCATGCTGAACCCTTTGAGACAAAGCTTCTGAGCGCTGAATTATGCATACTCTTTATATATTTCCTGAAAAGGAAATTGCATTGGATTAGAGTACCATATTATCTTAAGCAAAATTCATATTATTGTTATCATCAAAACTAAGATAATTGATCAGAACAAATCTTGTTCTAACAGTAGCTATGAAATCTACTTGATATGCATCTGAATATATGCCCAAGCCTGATTAAAAATATAAGACCATGCATATCTTTCATAGTTCTCATTATTTATTTAATTACATTTTGAATTTAATTGAATAATTTCCAAATAAAATGAATAAAAAAAATAATAGAACTAAAGAATGGCATTATGGGCCTTGGATACGCTCATGATCATGTTTCAAAGCTAAAACTTAGACCCATTAGTCAAAATAATCAAACTTGCTCACTTTGCATTTTATGCATTTCCTCAAAATCGCCCAACTTGTGCAATTTGTATCTTGCTCAAATTTTATCATTTAGATGCATTCTAGGACTTTTTAGAAAGCTTGATGAGTCATTTAAAACCTCCTTTTGGTTTCACCTCAATTGGAGCTTCCATGCTCAAGTTATGAGCTTTGACCCAAAAGGTGTCTTTTGTTGACTTTTTGGAGGACCTATAATCTCTTCGACCATATCTCTTGAATGAAGCATTTCTGGCCTTGGCTTGTGAGAGACAAAGTTGTAGAGAATCCAATTTCCTTCAAAATAGGCTTTGGTTGGGAAATTTTTGATACTCCATGTGAAAGTTATGACTAGTCAAAGTTGAGTTGACTTTCTCCTATAAAAACCCTAATTTGAACCTTTGCTTTTGTTCATTTCTGAGTTTTTATTAATGGATCATGATCAACCTTTGATCAAATGATGGATATAACCTCACATACTTGATTTTGACAAAAAAATCTTGAAGTTTGACTGTATTTTGACTATAGTTGACTTTTAGGTCAGCATAGTCGATTATAGATCATGTGAGCCATTGAGTGAGAAATCCTTGGGATTGAAGCTTGATAATTGACATGGAGATACCTCGAGACATATGGGACACCTTGAGATCCATTTGAGGCCTTAGAGACTCAAGTTCTTTTGATGAAGTGCAAACCCTAGCTTTGGATATCCTGAATCAGGAGAGTATTCATTGAGCCAACCCTTGAGCCTTGAATCCTTGATGATGAAATGAGATGGGCAAATTTTGGGGTATGACATTCTACAACACAAAAGGTACGTTATGGGACTCATCTGCTGGCTGGAGAAGCAGATGACTGATGGGTTGACACTCGTCAGAGATTGAAAGCTATTGGTGAGGTGATTACTTGACTGTGTTCACCAGGGACTTCACAAGTACCGCCACAATATATATAATGCGTGGTAAACAATAGAGGCAACATATTTAAAAAAAATCCTATCACTTCCTAATAAGAGAAAAATAAAATACTAAATATTCAAGACGAAGTGGCAGGTTAATAATGGATGGAACATCCAGTTATACCGCCACAATAATAGACGCAGGTCACAAGTCACGTCAGGACTTCGTCGGGCGAGGCTTAAGGGCCTATTGTTCCTTTCTAGGCCGACATATTTAATAATTACAATCCAATAAGAGTATGAGCCCATACCAAAGATGGTTTGACCTGACCCATAATCTTAAGAATGGTTACATCGAAGTACGAGGGGGAAAACACACCATAGATAGGATTGTGAACTCGGGAACATGATAAGTTTTGCCATAAGAAAACACAAAAATAAGTGATTGAATATGGACTGTCAAATGACATAATGAGTAATACTCTGACATCTATCTTACACGAAGGTTCTAGATTTATGAAAATCCTAGATTCCAACTATTAAAGGTGAACAAACACCGAAATCAAGATATACACTCTTAAAAATTTAAAATGTTTCTCTCAGTCTCAGACATTTATTGATTTAGACGTTATAGTATTTGCGGATACCACTTTCCAATATCGGATAAAATATCAATTGACAACTAGCTCTTAAAACTCATTATCTCTCGAAAAAATTAAGCCTGACACCAATCACCCATCATGCCCATGCTAGATCAATTTTTTTTATAAAGAAAATATACTTTTGGAATTTTTATTAGAAAGAATAAAAACATTAAATAAATGAATATATATATATATATATATATATATATATATATATATATATATATATATATATATATATATTTCTCTCCAATTATCTCCTTCACAAATTTGTCTCTATCTCTCACTAACATTTTCTCTCTCTTCTTTTTTTATATGTTATATTTTATAAATGTTTATTATTATTACACTTGGTTGATTGAAGGAGAGAGATGTATGGAAGGAGATGATCCAATGTGGTTTATTAAATAGTTTTTAATTATCAATTCATCTTTAATTTTAGCTTAAAATTATCTTTTTTATATATAAAACAAAACTATAAAAAATAGGTAAATAAAATCATGTACTTGTTCCATTGCACCACTTGACATAATTTATTACAAAGACAAAAAGAAATCTTGCAACTCATCTCTATATCCGTTCCCTTTTTAAATTAAACAAACACTTCTCTAATGCAACATCTTATCTTTAATTATTGTAATTATTGTAACTCAAACTATTTTAAATTATTTTTTATATTTAAATTTCCATTTCTCCGAATTTTACCTAACACGTGTTGATGTTCATGTTCGGACACTCCTAGGTAGTTTTAGATTTAGTTCTTCTTTCCAACACTCCCAGTTAGGGTTTTGTAATAATGGATTACAACCGCGACGGCAACGTCGTTCAAATCATCACCGGCGGCGGCGGCGGTGCTGATAGCTGGTCGAGTGACCAAGCAGATTGGGCGACGGAAGACGAGTATCGCTACTGGAACGGAAACGAAGCCGGCGAAACCACTCCGTCATCGAACTCCAATTGCGAGCGTCAACAGCGTTCGGGAAGCGAGCCGCCGAACAAGAAATCGAGAAGCAGTTCGCAAGACGGAGGAAATGGCGGCGGCGGAGGCGGATCCAATCGAGCGAAAGCGATCGGGAAGATGTTCTTCAAGACGAAACTGTGCTGCAAGTTTCGAGTTGGGACTTGTCCTTACGTAACGAACTGTAATTTTGCTCACAGTGTTGAGGAGCTTCGTCGGCCGCCGGCGAATTGGCAGGAGATTGTGGCGGCGCATGAGGAGGAGAGGAACGTGCTGGAGCAGCCGAGGGAGGAGTTTCAGATTCCGACGGTTGGGTCGAGTACTTTTGTTGGGGAGAGTATGAATAATAGGTCGTATAAGGGTAGGCATTGTAAGAAGTTTTATACGGAGGAAGGGTGTCCTTATGGAGATAGTTGTACTTTTCTTCATGATGAGCAGTCGAAGAATCGCGAGAGTGTTGCGATAAGTTTGGGTCCTGGTGGTTATGGTGGTGGAGGTGGTGGTGGTGGTGGTGGAGGTAGTGCTGGTAGTGGCGGGGTTAGTGGGAGTGGTGTTGTTGTTGTTGCGGCGGGTGCTGCGGCGGCTGGGAATGGACCGAATTTGAAGCCTTCGAATTGGAAAACTAGGATTTGTAATAAGTGGGAGATGACTGGGTATTGCCCATTTGGTAACAAATGCCATTTTGCTCATGGTGCTACAGGTATGATTCGTTTCGATGAATTTCTTATATAAATAGCTAGATAGATTATAAAGGGTTGATACTAGAATTGGAAACTTATGATTATGAAGAATCTGTACTTTGAATTTGTGTCAATGTTTACTTACCATTTGAATACAAATTTTGGGTATTGATGTGAGATTGTTTTTATCACTAAATCTACAATAGAGTATTGTGCACATTACAGTGAGTTTCCTTTTCATAGTTGCAAACACTTTTCATATGGCTTGCTTGCTTGCTTCAAATATATAAGGCTTCATTTTCTGAATAGAAAAAGCCCTGTCTGCAATAGATGAGAAAAGAATAGTTTCATGAGTGATGGGTTCAGGATGAATAGATGGTAGTTTAGATCTAGTATGTGTTGTCAAATGGTGCATACAGCAGGGCTACCACCTTGACCTGGTGGCAGAATTTTAGCAAAAAAACCGCTATTGCTCTGTGATGTGTTATTTAGCACGTAGTGTTGTCATGTCAAATATCGCCTATAGCAGCACTTAGCTCCGTAGCATAGTGGAATTTGAACGATTTTTTTTTTTTTTTTTGCGATCTGTAATTGACAACACTGGATCTAATAAAGACACCTGTAAGAAATCGAAGCTTACACCGATGCAGCTTTGGAAATTGTTGTGCTCACTTTAGAATTCACATTAAAGGAAAGGAAACTTTATTTTAAAATGTGTCGCAGTACCCTTTTTATTCCTTATTTTATATAATTCCTCTTTGTGGTTTCGAAGAAAAAAAAAAGGAAAGGAAACTTCTTTAAACGTTACACATACTAAGGACTAACATTAGGGACAAATGATTGTGTACTACCATTTCATATTTTCATTGGTTTGTTGTTTGGCCTTGTACATTGTGTGCATGTTTGGATTGACGGCGAGCTTAGCAATATCTCAACAACACTGATTTTGTTGAAGTTCAAAAGGGTAGCTTTTGCCAAAAATGCAGCGAGTCACTGTGAATCTGTCAATATCATCGTCAATCCAAACATGAATGTATTACACTCAAGAACAGTTTCTCACATTGATACATGTGTGATTTATTTGCTTAAATTGATTTTCTAATTCTATAAGATTAACTTAAGCTATTTTTATTCTATATAAATCTGACTTTGATATTGTGACCGCAGAGTTACACAGATATGGAGGTGGGCTTATGGAAGGAGAAATCAGAGACGGTGTTTCTGTTGTTGCCTCTGATGCAAAACAGGGAGTATCTTCAAAAAATCACGCTGATAATGTGGTTGCATCAACTCCACCTATAGCTCATTCAGATGTTTATCATATTGGAGTCCCTTCACAGAGACCTTCCATTGTGAGTCAGCAGCCAGGACAGAGAGCTCATCATAAGTGGAAAGGTCCAGATAAAATCAGTAGGATATACGGCGATTGGATCGACGACTTCGACTAGAGGTATAATAACTTATATTCCCAATCTTGGAAACATGGAAAATTGGGGGCTTATGTAATCACCATGTTGCTGAATAAGCTATGAACATCATTCCCATCTTGTTATATTATCTATGTCTTGTGATCCGTAGCTTCCAGCACTTGTAGCACTTTGTTCGATTTGCAGATTATTGTTCTGTGCACTTACGTTTGGTGAAGGATTCATCTTTCTTTTCAAGTTTTTGTTTCAGTTCTGAATGTAACAACGGCTTCCTTGTTTGTGCATCAGACTGCGATGCGTCCATAATTGTTCTTCAGTTAGCTCATGTTCTATCTCTGTTACCTCATGTTGGATGTATGAAATCACATTCTTTTGTTTGGATTTTGACTGTTATAGAATATGATGGAACTTATTTGTATGTCCATCCATTTCCTTCATCCAATCTGGAGGTATGCAGTGAAATGGAACTTATTGATTAAATAATTAAGCTTATACCCCTATTTTTCATTCCAACATTATCAATAGTTTATTCTTCTATTTTTTATGTTGTTCTTTCACGAGTACCTGTTTTGCAGCTTCCCTTTCTTTCTTGCACTTTCTCGTGAGTGGTTATATAATTGAAAAGTTATAATGTGTCGTATTTTGTTCTTTTTTGAACAATATAATGAAGATTTCCTGTTGCATAACCTATCGCTCGCCATCGTTGAAACCCGATCACAAGAAGGGTCACTAATTAATTGCTGGGAATTTCTTTGTACATCTTGTAGGGGTTTTGCAGGGAATTTCTTTTTACATCTCGTAGGGGTTCTGCTGAAAACCTCAAAATGTCATTTGGAGATGTATTTTTGAACGCATTCCAAATTAAATTTTAAGGTGTTTTGAACATGCATCTTTGAAAACATCCTGTTTACACTTATTTATTTATTTGAGATTAATTTTTTCTTCTATTTATTTATTTTTGTTGCAACTATTAACTATTTTTTTTTATATCTTTCTGACAGGTTTATTTTTATTTTGATATATAAATGGTTAAAAATGATTTGTTTGTTTTATATTCCTATTTGTTGTTTTTAGATCTAAAGTATTGGTATAGAAAAACATTATTTCTAATTATAAAGAAAAAACATTTATTTTTAGTCTATTTATCTCTCTCTTCCTCTTTTCTTCTCTTCTCCGTATATATTTTGTTATTACATTTTTATAATGAATTATTTTTTCAATTTCAATTTAATTATTTTACTTTTTATTTATTAGTATAAATAGTTGTAAATAATAGTTATATGATCTTATGACATCTTTTATGTTATTATGTCTTCATCTCCATTTTAATGTTAAAATGAATAAAAGATTATTAGCATAAAGAATTGAAAAAAAAAAATGGTCAACTACATTTTGGATATGTATTTTTTAAATCTACCAATGGGTGAATTTGAAAATGCATTTTCAAAAGCACCTCTACACAAAATGAAATGTATGTGGACATGTGGTGCGTTGGAATATGCATCTTCGAATTCAAGGGGTAAAACTAGAATTTCTCCAGAGGCTCCTAAGAAAGTTAAGGGGTGTACAAAGAAATTCCCTTAATTGCAAAATTCCCATGGCTTTGGAGAAACCTCCAAATTCAAGGGGTAAAACTAGAATTTCTCCGAAGGCTAGAGGCATATGATTGCACCGTGGACCATGACGAACATGTTGAGAACCTATAAATCGTTCTAGATTACCACTGTGGATCTATGTGCTTGCAAATATTACTATTTGCAATCGTCAAATGTTCACGATGGTGTTAAGGATGACAATACTATTTGTTAAGAAGAAGCAATTATTAAGGTGTTATATCAAGATGCTTCTATGAGGTCAAGAAAATCAATATGGCTAATATATAAAATTAAGTAGTGTCAGATGAAGTCCTTGATGATCTCTGGTCATGTAACTTCTGATAGTGATGCATATCAAAGAAGTTACATCAAACCTCATCATCAGAATAGTCAAGTCTTAGATGAAGTGCTGAATCAATGATGAATAAAGTAAAAGATCTTGAATTCTCAAAGATTGTGAAAGAGAGAAAGCATGAAAATTTACATGTTTCGTGTTGAGTGATTAGTGTATTGTAAAGGTATAATAGTAGTTCTTGAATTATTAATGCAACTCACACTCTCACCAACAAATGTTTTAAACCTCTATGGATTTGCTAAAACACCTCAAAACCCATGGAAGAACAATCAAGGTGCATGTGGATTTGACCAAGAGTATTCCTAATCATTTAAGAATCATTTGTACATTGCTTAATCGACTGGTCGATTAGAGCAAGAATAAAGACTCCTTAATCAATTAGAAATACTCCTAATCAATTAAGTCACATAACCGTTGTAGGGTTTCCATTTTAGGAATATATATATATATATATATATATATATTCTTTTGGAGTCAAATTTTTCTCCTATAAATAAATATAGGGCTTATGCTCATTTCGAAATACACCAGAAAATGTATTTCAATCATACTTTCTCCTTTTTAATTTCTGTACTTCATCTTTTTCTATTTATTCACGAAGTTGCCTTAGTGCTTTGAGAGTGAAAAATATTTATGAATTTTTCTTATTAATCCGGTGCTGTGAGAATATTGTAAATTACTCAAGAAAGATTTATCTCTTGTGTAATATCTTTAAAATAAGTTGTTATTTGAATCTCGAGCTTACCTAGTTAAAAGTACTATTTGGTTATTGATTACTAGGTAAAATATTTGTTTAATTTGTGACCTCAACTTATTAAAAGCTCCTGTTTAGTTATTGAGTTCAGTTATGAAATTTTTTGTTTGGTTCTAAAGTTCAGCTTGATGTAAAACTCTGTTCCGTTATGAGACTAATTAGCTCTAAAACCTCTCGTTTGGTTTGTGGACTAGTCAATGTAAAATCTCATGATTGGTTGTAAGAAAGTTATGGGCAGAGCCTGTGAAAAACTCACATCTCATATAGTAGAAACTCTCAATAAATTCTTGGAAAAACAAATAATCCAAAGAGTTGGATTAAACTTGTATAAATCGCCGGTGCATTTCTCTCTTCCCTTATCTTTTATATTTCTATTATTTATTTATTTATTTATTTATTTATTTATTTATTTATTTATGTTGTATATCTATCTCTTCATATCTCTGATTTTCTTTCTTTTACTTATTCAATTGTTTTATCTCTGTTTGATTTATACAATTAATTCATATGTTTTTTTCTAAATTAATTTTTTAATAATTGAAAGTCATTTTTTTAATATACACAATTCACCCCCTCTTATATTTGGAGTCATTAGTCCAACAAGTGACATCATAACCTAGCTCTTGTTATAAGACTAATGGTCTAATGAAGTAGAATGATGACTTAAACACTTATGTTTTTAACATGAAACTTTCGTAAATACATCTTTACCGTTTGATGACGAAATATTTGACTTATGAAAATGTAGAATGAATTTTTTTTATTAAAGCTATTGATTTTGATTTGTGGAATTTCGTTACTAATGATCCATTTATTCCTACTTATTGTATAATAAAATAGTGAATTAACTAAATAATCTTTGGACCGTAGAAGATAAGAAAATTCAAACTTGGTTTTAACTCTAATTACTTGATGTTGAGTGCTATAAGCACCAGAGAATACCTTTTTATTTTTAATCCAGGCAAGAAATTATGGGACACTCTTGAAATGATCCATAGAGTGTTTCCCAAGATTGAACAAGAGATAATACATATCGAAGAAGATAAGTCACCAAGTGAAAGTGAAGATCATCTTCACATGTGGTTCTCAAGAATTGGTGTTAGAAATATGATCCAATACTTAATTCAAAAGATAGAAAAGTCTATGTTGAATTTTAGGAAAAATCCAAAAAAGAAGAAATCATCTTGAAACTCTAAGAGACAATCCAACTTCTAGAAAATAAATAAAATAACTCAAGAACATTCGAATAATCTTCACCATCTTCAAAAAGGCTACTTGAAGAAGTGATTGAAAGACCAACACCATAAGTATGTCACTATAAATGAACGATCCTTTGAAGAACTTATGAAGAATCAACGTCCGAGATTTTTTTGGAGATTCATAATATCAAGAATCTCCTCAAGAAGATAAATCAATGGGAGAGACCTCAAGAGATTCATGAGTAAATTTATGCAAAGATTTATCCGACACCTTGTCCAAAGATTCTCATGAAGTATCCTCTAGAAGAGTGACAAAGGAATCTAACAAAGAAGAACAAATTTAATTAAAGGCCACCAATAATTAAGTTAGGTGTCAAGCTTAGTAAAGAAAATGAAAAATTGAAAAGAAGCATCGTAGAGCTTAAAAATTACATTGAATTCATGGAAAACAGTAATAAAGTGCTTGTAAATGAAATTGCTAAGATTAGAAGACAATCGTTTAGATTTGAAACATGTGTCTTGTTAAAAAATGAAGTAGATAATTTGCATAAAACCCTATATAAATTCACTAAGGGTAAAGAGAACCTAGATTTAATTCTATCGAATCAAAGGGCTTCCTATAAATAAAATGGATTAGGGTATCAACCTAATAAATCGTTCATTAGAATTTGCTATGATAAGAAGAAATCTAATTTCTCTGAATTTAAGTGCAAGTATTTTAATAAGCTTGGGCCTTTATAAACTTTTTATTTTTCTAAAATGCGAAATTTAAGATGGTCTATAGAGGATAATTCAAGACATTTTAAATCTACTAACTTTAAAGGACCCAAAAATATTTAGGTACCAAAAATAGAAATATTATTTGTTTTACAGGCATGCCTTACAGTTTCGAGGACTTAATTGTAAATTAAGAAAAGTTGTGCTAAGCATGGGTTTGAGAGTTCCACTAGGTGGTTTTGATGATCTTAATGGTTGAGGAACTCTTATGAAAATTTTTATGATACCGTTTTATCACTATTTGAGATATGTGAACCAACTCTCATATCAAGCAATGCAGAGATATAGAAAATCGATGATGTGATGTCTTTCTATTCAATTAGGGAGTCCTCAAAGTCTCTTGAGAATTTGAGGTAAAACACTTGATAAAGAATAAAATTCAGAAAACTCTAATCAAACCTATAGCAAGTGGTTATTTATGTGTCTTGTGAATTTATTTGATTTTTACTAATGTTTTAGTTGGTGAAAATGAGAATTTTAACAAGGATGGCAAAACCAAAAGAAATAGGGCGCCGAAAGAATAAGTTAAGCCCATAGGCATCCTAGACCCAAATGGACCCCAAAAAGCTGAAAAATCTGCTTCTAATCGATTAACCTTAATAGGCTAATAAATTAGATACATTTTAAATTAAACTTTTGCGGCACCTTATCGATTAACTCTAATAGTCTAATTGATTAAATGGCCCTAGAATTATCGTCGACATCAATCAATCCGAATATATTGCATTAAATTCTTAATCTATTAGAAGTCCCACTAATTGATTAAGTATGGCATATAAAAGATAACTCACCCTCCCTCTTTTCTCATCTCATCTAAAATCTTCTTCTCTTCTTGTTTGTATTTGTTCATGTTTATTTTGTGAGTTTTATGAGTTATTATTGAATGATACTCTAGTTTTTATTCATCATCAGTTCATCACTAAATGGCTCCTAAGAGTGTCAGAACCTCTGGAAACTCTGTTGTTCAGACATATTTCTCTAATAATTTTTCAATGTAAGATCTAGAGAACATATTCAACAGAATTTTGCTGCAAAGAACCTTCTCGCAACTCACTCCTTAGATCTTGGGTTCTTTGAAAATTGTCAGATTTTCGAAGTCTTCCTTCAAGCAGTGTTGAAGGACTTCATTAGCAATGTACCAAAAGAGATGTTTCGAAATCTAGTAAAGATTTCTAACTCTAATCTTAACTACAAAGACAATATCATCATTTATGAGGTACATTAGCATCTTATCTCCTTGTCTCTAGAAGAATTTACTGAAATCTGTGATCTTTCCTACACCAGGTCATTGCACAGGCTATATGAATTAGAAGCAGGTGATGATTTTAAATTTGTTAATGTTGCTATCTCCTTCCTGTCAAATCCAAATAATGACATTCTTACACCTTTTATCATGGGCCTTATGCGTCCAAATATTTGTCTCATTCCCTATGTGGAAACACATATCCCCATCCCTATGTTTCTCTTTGCTGGATGTCAATCTCATGATACCATAAACACACAATAATTCTTTATCTTGATATGCACAACAAAAATTCGTAAAAGGCATTAAATTCTCTAATGTACCTTGGATCTACCACTCACACTCAATATTTATAGTTGAGCAACACAACGATGATTTATTAATTCAAGGTTGAAGATGATCATGGTTTTTTTTAAAGAATCTCACACAACACAATCTAGATCTCACAAGAACAAAATTCTAGAAAGTTTGTTACATGGTTGAAATAATGAGATATTGTGTTTGTGAAAGGAAGAACACTATTGGGTTTTCTCAAGATTTGTGGAAATATGAAAATTTGATTTTATTTGATCATAAAAGACCTCACTCAACAAGTTTTTATAAATGTGTGATAATTGATTCTTCAAATCATTTTTGAGAAAATTGACAAAAGAATTTATATAGGTGCTAGAGTTTAGACACAAAAGTGAGAGAAAAATGAACACAGAGGTGAGTCAAATCATATAGTTATAATTTGAATAACAAAAAATAATGACTTGAATCAAGGTGATAAAATCGGGAAATGACAAACTTTAATTCAAATCATGATGTGGTACCTATTCTTCAAGTCAATCAATTACTTGATTCAAATCATGGTTAATTTTTGAAATTTATTTTTCTCATGATTCGAGTCAAAGAGAATCATGATTCGAATCATGGTGTCTTTTGATTCGAGTCAGGGAATTTCTTGATTCAAATTCGAAATACGGAGCCAAAATCTTGATTTCCAAATTAATTTTTGATTTGAATCATGCATCAAAAACACCACGATTTAAGTTTTCTAACTTGTGATTCAAGCCACGCTTATGTTGATTTTTGACCAACTAAAAACATATTGAAATGAATCAAATCTAGTTTATTAAATGTAAGTGAAAATACAAAGTACAATCTATACGAATGATCAAGTTACAAAAAAATTAATCAAAACAATAAATCAAATTACAATAAATTGAAAAAATTGCAAAAACATAAACATACACATGAAAAAGTGTGAGGATATCACTGTTATTGACATCACAATTTCATCTATTATATCGATTATAAGTCAATTGCTTATGAGTACTATAATGCAACACTATTAGCATAATAAAAAACAATTACTTATTATAAGTCAGTTACCAATTACCATAATACAAAACCCTAATCAGCTTAACATGAACCATAACGCCTAACTGATATATGGACTATTAGTAAAACCATTAATGCATAACATAACCATAATGCATAACCACCATTAGTAGTGAAAAAGTCAATTGGCATTAGCATAACCATAATATTAACATGTGCAGAACCTTAAAAGTAAACTAATGACTAAAATAATATCATTTCATTAATTTACCATTCTTAACATATTGACAACAAGATATTTAACATAAACATCACAATGACATTAGATAACTAGAGTTTTTATGATCAACAAGATGATCAAAACTTATAAAATGTGAAGGATTACTCGAGATTGACAGTGACTCAGAAGCCATTTGTAGTGGACAAAAAAAGGTAAAGAAATAAGGTGAAAGAGAGACGTTGGATGAAAGAGACAACAAATTTGCAACTAAAAACTTTTTTTTAAGATTAAAACACGAGAATTTGTAGTGGAGACAAAAAGGGTAAAGGAATGAGGTGAAAGAGAGACGTTGGATGAAAGAGACAACAAATTCACAACTAAAAGTTTTTTTTAGATTAAGGCTCTGTTTGGTAAAACTAGCTGGTAGTGACTTGTAGCTGATAGCTGATAAGTTAATTTGAGTGTTTGTTAAATTAGCTGTTATACTAGTTGATGAATACAAAATGACATAAAAGAATATTCTTTATTAAGAAATTAACAGTCTCATTATATTATATAATTAAATTAATTTTTATAAAATAAAAATACATATAGTAGCAAACACATACAAAAAAAATTAATATATATTAAAATTAAAAATAACAGCAAAATATATCGAACAATTATATATAAATTTTTAAATGAACTTATATAATAACATTTATATATAAATTTAATCAGATATATAAATTAACATCATTACGATTTTGAATTCAATTATATTAATCTAAAATAATAATAAAAATAATTTTATTGTCTATTTTACAGTACACTCCAATATTATTACGAATCTTCGTCGTCGTAATAATCTCTTAATGTTTCACAAATTTAAAAATTAGAAACACTATCTCTAAATTAATTACAAGGTATGTAATTTTAATATCGTTAAAAAAATATTAAATATTGATTTTTTTTACTTGACACGAATATAATTATACAACGCAAAAACTATTATATATATATGGGTAAAATTATATTTTTTTAAAAATAATAACGGTATAAATGAAATAAAAAGTCACAAGCTAAAAGCTACTTTAAATAGCTTTTGAGAAAAAAAAACTAAAAACTAGTAAAAAACTACTGTACAAGTTAAAAGCTAAATGACAGTTACCAAACATAATTTTTTTGTTGATATAAACTGAAAAGTTAAAAGCTCATTTTCTGGTGTTACCAAAGAGAGCCTAAACACGAGAAATTGTAGTGGAGATAAAAATAGTAAAAGAATGAGGTGAAAGAG
This sequence comes from Vicia villosa, assembly GCF_029867415.1. Classification (NCBI taxonomy): domain Eukaryota; kingdom Viridiplantae; phylum Streptophyta; class Magnoliopsida; order Fabales; family Fabaceae; genus Vicia; species Vicia villosa. The sequence continues at coordinate 52,713,815 of NC_081186.1, forward strand.
AGACGTTGGTGAATGAAACAACAAATTCATAACTAAAAGCTTTTTTTTAGATCAATATACGAGAAAGAAAAAGATAGAAACATCTTTGACCGCTAAGACGCGTGACCTTATTTAATAAAAGATTATAACATTAATTTATTATTCTTTTCAATAAAATAATATGGTAACTAAATTAATCTAATTGAAATATTACACGTTATCACATCTTACAAAAATTGTTTTCATGAACAAAAATATTTAAAATTATTTAAAAACAAAATGAAATATTAATTTCATGAACAAAATATAGCAGCTAGTACAAAAATACCCCGTTTCTTTTTAAATGTTGTTTTAGAAGAAATTTTTTATTTTTATTTAAGTGTCTTTGATGTTATAATTTTTCAATTATATCCTTATTTTTCAATAACTATCCTTCACAATTTTCATAAAATTAATTATATATTTTTTAATTAATTAATAAAAAAGAGAATATACGATTAAATTTATTTGAAAATAAAAAATAAATAAAAGTATAATAAAAAAAAATTTAATAATCTATTATTTTAGTCGAAGAACTTTAGCTAAAACGATAATAAAAAAAAAACGGAGTAGTATAATTTAGGTAATTATAATACAGATTTAAAAAAAAAAAAAAATTAAAAACCATAACTATGTTCTAACTCTTTTTGAAACTAGTTTTTTTTTTTTTTTTTTACAACGGCGACAATTGTTACCGGATACACATTTTTATTATCCCTCCGCTACGGCGGTGCTGCTCGACCGTTGCGTCCACCCAAACCATGGACACTCCTCTCTCCAGCAAGCAACTCAAAGAACAGTTAGTTACTCTCTTTACCTCTCTTTAATCATAGCAATTAGCATTCATTTTTCTCTTAATTTTGCAGATTCGTTAGCAATTTGACCGGATCATCTTTGCTCGAAATCGCGGCTCTTACAGTAACTCTCCCTGTAAGTCAATTCTCAATGATAATAATCTCAGCTTAATTCTAACGTGATTTCTGATCAATGTTTATTTTCTGTTTGGATTATAGATTTTGGTACTTATTCGCCACTCCTTCAACTCCATTCCCATATCTGGTTAGTCCCTTACATCGCAAATTGAGTTTTGGAGTTTTTGTAGTTCTGAATTTTGATGAAAATACTTGAAGAAACATAGTAGAAATTGTCTAATGTGGTTTCATAATATGGCCGGACGCCTGATTTTAAATCACACCGCAATTGCGATTTGATGCGGTTGTGGAGACTACTGCATCAACAATGTGGCAGACTTCTGGTCTGTGAATTTCTTTTAAATTTCTGGTTAGGGTATGTTTGGACTGACTTATTTTAGCATATCTACTAGGACAAGAATTTGGGAGACTGTTTGGTAAAGCTTCTAGAAACAACTTATGAATTGTGTATAAACTGTTTTCAGGCTATTTCCATAAGCTTTATAGGATAGCTTATGAAAATAGTTTATAGTCATGAAAACAACTTATAGCTTACATGAAAACAGTTTGACTTTATTTTAATTTTTGTTATAGTAATAGTTTATACAGAAGTATGATAAGCACTTTAATTTCTTAATTGAATTGTTTAGGCTTAGGTGGTTTGGGCATTTGGAGAGGAGATATGTAGATTTTGTGGTAAAGAGAGTAGATCAGATGGAGAGACGTCAAACAGCTAGAGGTAGAGGAAGACTGGGAAAAACTATAAGAGGAGTTATTAAGAAAGATCCCGAGATTAACAATTTGGATAGAAGTATGGTCCTGGATAGAACATTATGGCGAAAGTTGATCCATGTAGCCGACCTCACTTAGTAGGATATGAATTGATTGATTGATTGATTGTTGTTGTTGTAGCTGTTTATCCAAACATGGCCTAAAATCCTATTTTTTTTCTTTTTTACTTATAGGTAACTCCCTGAAGAAGAAAAATGACGATGCACCATCTGAGCATAGGGGTTTTAAAGCTTACCTATCTACATTGACTCTGGATTTTCTTGTCATAGTTGTTCCTATGCTCTTATTTTTCACTGTAAGTGTCCCCGGTAACATCAAAAGTTTTCATGACACTTGAAAGTTGAATTCTTGTTGCTGTTGTTGTTGTGTGGTAGTTATGTTGCTAACTAGTTTTTTTTGAATAAATTCCAGTCATTTTATTTTGTAATTGGTGCAATGAAATTGGTTATAGGTACTTGCTGACTGGAGCTATATAATAGCAAGTTTATTCACAATCTTAACATTGCTTTATATTGCAGTGAAGAGGTAATTGTTCAATTTGTTTAGCTAAATTCTTTAAAGAACAGACCTTTATGACATAAATAAGTTCGACCAAAAGTTTCACATGAGCCGTATTTTGAAGTGGGTAATTGCTGATTTCCATACAATTTTTACTGCAGGCCTGGTGGTTCATCTCCTGTTTTAGAAGAACCCAATTCTTTTAGGGCATATATTACTTCCTACAGGGTTATTGTGGTATGAAGTGTGAATATAGAATTCTTTATTCCATTGTGTTGATTTAATATGCTATTATGTTGATAAAAAAATACTTTTGCAGATGATTATAACAATCTTGTGCATCTTAGCTGTTGATTTCAGAATCTTTCCTAGAAGATATGCGAAGACTGAAACATACGGAGCTAGTTTGGTATGCTTCTTTGACAGTTCTATATTCAAAATAAAAGAGAAAAGTTGAAAGACATTCTTTACCTAAAGGATGTTTAAAAAAATTTCATATAAAATGTTTTATTTGCTTCTTAATCCAACACTTCTCTAACAACGGAGTGATTGATTAACTTTTGAGGGTCAAATTCCTATATATACAAGAGGGTTTCTGGTCCTCCACTATAGTCCTCTTCTATTGATAAATCTATATACTGTCTTACATATCGCGTCAGTAATGCATATACAAATAAAGTAAATGCAGGAAAAAAGGGAATGGGTGAGGGTTTGGAGAGATGAGTTTTTTATTCAATTTATGAATTACGTCTATTTATTGATCATGCGAAGTTGCAATTTTGATCTCCTACCCCCTCTCTCTCACCTACTGTGTTATAGATTCTGATCTGTACATACTACTTGGTGCATCAATTTTGTTTTGTTATGTTGCTAATAAGAGGAATAGTCAATAATTTGATTGTTCTGCTGAGATTTGACATTACTTTTGCATTGCAGATGGATCTTGGAGTTGGAGCATTTGTTTTAGCAAATTCATTTGTTTCTCGTCAAGCGCGGAATATTGCTTCTGTGTAAGTATGTTTAGAAAATGAACTTTCGAAAAATAGTTGTGTGTTGTATGTTTATGTTTACTGAAATAGAAGAATCTTGTTTACCTAGATGTACTAATGCCTTTTTCGTTGAGGTAGATTAATCATTAGTTTTTTAAGTGAGTGCTTAAGGAAATTTCGATAAGCTCCTACAATCGGTAAAAAGGCATTATTAACATGAACATGCTGGTAGGCTTCTGAAAATCAAATTGCTGCTTTACTAAATCTTTTTACACGCTCTGTAATGACATTGGTGTCCTTTTGAATGAACTTACACAAATATAATGCATTCTACATTCCCCTGATAACAGCATTTATTTACTTGCTTCAGAAACTGGAAGACTGCAATAGTTTCATCTAGTCCACTTATCTTCTTAGGATTTTTTCGTCTTGTTACAACAACTGGTGTGGATTATCAGGTGGGATTATATTCATTGAGATTCTTAGAAACTGTGTCAACAAACATTTGACATGCATTTGCTAATACTGCATCTTATTTAGCTTTAACAAGTTTAATCATCGATATCTTTTTGAAAGTTTTAATGTTATATGACGCAGTTCTCAAAGACTATACAAGCTTAGACATAGAGAGTATAAGAGCTTAGACTATGAAATTTGAGAAATGCTCGAGTAATTAGCACTCAGCACTCAGCAGGCTTATATTTAGATACACTTTCATGATTGATTACATTATATCTTTACAAGGAAAATCAGACACTGTTTCAAATGTATTATTTGAAAAGGGGTGCATTAGTGGAAATAACATTGGAGCCGTAAGATCTATTTGGGGCTAAGGATATGGTGGAGATAGTATTCAGCATGAAGAGTGAAATGATTAACAAGCTTTGATTTCTTCAAAATTGTCCTTATGCAAATTATGTACATTGTTTGACTCATCAACGACAACACGCTTTTGCATTAGTAGTAGTTAACGTTCATATTTTTTTCTCAAAACATGAACATGGTTCTTAATGTTGTGTGTTCTTTTTAAGCGAATGATGGTTAACAAGTTACTTATGCAATTGAAATTGTGGGTTTGGTTTCAAATGATGAGATTAAGACTAGAAGGGGAGCTAATGAAATACTTTAGTTCTTGACGTAAAATGATATACTTGTGTTTTGAAGTGTTAAAAAATATGAAGAACAAAAAAGAGAGGCCATGTTGAGGTTTTTTTAGGAAGATATGTGGTTACTTGGGGGGTAGTTAGTGCCTCACGTTTAAGAGTCTCTCATTTAACATATAAGATTGTTTGCGTTTTAATTGCATAATTCATTAATTAAAGTCATTCTTCGGATGCCAGTAAAATGCTTTCCTTATTCTTACAAATTGAGTTATAATTGTCTAATTCATGATGTTTTCAAGGAAGCAAGTAACCCTTTTCCTTCGAATAGGTCCATACGAGTGAATATGGTGTGCATTGGAACTTTTTCTTTACGCTTGCTGCTATCTCGATCCTTACATCCTTTATTAATATTCCCCCACAATATTCTGGAGTTTTTGGATCACTAGTCCTAGTAGGTACTTTTTTTCTTCTTCTTTCTGTCTCAACCTAATGTCATGTTTTCTGAAATCTAATTCCTTATAAAATTCAATCCATGTTTCAAAGGTTATCAGTTCAGTTTGATGAACGGTTTAAACCATTACTTGCTTTCTAATGAAAGAGGAACGGATATCATAAGTCAAAACAAGGAGGGGATTTTTAGCATATTTGGTAAGAATTACACATTGCATTTTTCAATCATGATGTAGTTTCGTTTCTGATTCATAATATTTCTTACAAATATCTCGTTATGTCTACAGGATATTGGGGTATGTACCTTATCGGCGTTCATTTAGGAAACTATCTTATCTTTGGAACCCATTCCTCTGCAATTAAAAGTAGCAAATGGGTTCGGACGAGAGTTTGGGTTCTAGCAATCCTGTTTTGGTAAAAATTTAATCCAGAACCTATTTATCCTTTTGAATGAAGTCCACCAAATTGAACTTGTACTTATTATATGATGCCCATCAGGTTATTAACTGTGCTTCTAGATAGGCACGTCGAAAGAATTTCACGGAGAACGGTATGTCTCACCGTGTTATAACTTCTTATTCGGAAGGGCTTTCTATTGGTATTATTCGATGAAAACTAACTAATTATCGATACTCTGTGCAGTGCAACCTGCCATATGTTACTTTGGTGGTGGCTGACAATTTACAGGTCACTATCACTCACTTTTGTTTTGTTCATTGGATCAGTGTCTAACTTAGTGTGCTGGCTTTTGTAACTTATATTGTGGTTATCACTTTAGGATTCTTTTGCTGGCTCTATCTTTGATCATTGTTTAAATTATATTATCGAATTGAATATTTTTGAAAAAATCTGACATACTTAATTGGATTTGGTTGAATGTTTAATCTGGGTGTCACTCATTTTTCAGCTATTATCAATTCTAACACTGGCCGATCTTATTCCGGGAATTAAAACTTCAGTACTCGAAGAAGCATTTAATCGGAACTTACTAGCTACATTTCTTCTGGTGAACAATATATTCCGTCGAAACTATCATATTTGACTTATCTATCTATCTACAAGATTTAATTTTATAATTTCCTCTGATAAATTCATGCAGGCTAATCTCCTCACCGGGTTGGTAAACTTGTCTGTTGATACCCTCTCTGCATCATCAACCACAGCTCTTTTTATCTTGCTTTTATATTCTTATATTTTATCAATTGTTATTGGAATTGCTGATTATTTTGATATGAAGTTAAAATTTTGGTGAAGTGTGTTGTAATCTGTTGAATCTAGAACGTGTGACAACTATGATTGGTAGTAAAATGACAAATCTTATCTTAATGACACTTCATATTAAGGACAAATAACCATCTCGTTGACCACAAAAAAAAAGATTACTTTTTCACTTCACATGTAATGGCATGCTATTTCAGCATGGATAGTGACATACCACACTCAAAGAATGCAACTAACAACAACTCATGCTTTAGTGTTTTTTGTGTGTTTGATATGTTTCATTTTCATACCTAGTTTTGAAAACTCTGGAAAGTGAAAAAGGTGATTATAAGGGTTAAAAGAAGCATCAATGTTCTAGGACAACAAGAAAGAAGGTGAAAAATTGTATTATGGGGATCTGAGTAATATAGCTCAAGTGATGAGGACCTGCATGCAATGTGCTTTTTCGAGAAGGGTAGCTTACATACAGTCACATGGTTAATCCAGCAGAGTCTGACAGTTTGGACCATGGTCCTAGTTCAATTTCTGTCTTTTGGTGTGTCCTCATCCTCACACTATGAGCCTGAATTCTGGTGGTTTGTGCAATATTTCCATTTTTTTTTATTATCTAAAAACTTGCAGAGAGACAGAGCACATTGTTTATAATAGTAACAAAAATGCTTTTATTTATCCGATGAAGTAGTAAGAGAGAAGTGAACATTAGAAACTGTGAAATAAGGCAAGTTGAATATTATAATTGTTAACGTTTTGATTGCTAGATTTAAGGATTTAACTAATAGATATATATGAATATATATGATGCAAATTTTTTGTGCTTTGCAATGTTAGAAAGAAGTGACTTTGCAATATTTGAATTCACATTATAAATTGTGAAAAGGGGGTGGGAGGGTAGTTCAATAACTTGAACTAGTTGAGATAATGATTAAAAGAAGTTTGAAATTTTGGGATACATTTTATTAAGAAGTATGAAGAACGGACACTTCGAACACGACTTCGATACTGATAAGATGACATCGATAATAATTTTAAAAAAATGAATAAATTAAACTTAATCAAAAGTATCGGTACAAGTGTCTGACACCGACACATACGTGTCTTTTTTAGAGGTGTTAGTGCTATATAGAACATGAACATTGAAAAAAGAACATTGACACGTCGACACCGATAATAATTTAAATAAAAAATAAATTAAATATAATTACAAATATCGGTGTCATTTTCCGACATTAACACATACAAATTAAATATAATTACAAATATCGGTGTCATTTTCCGATATTAACACATATTTTTCAAAACTGTCGTGTTATAGAGGTTATGAATATATATATTTTGATTAAAATTTAAATTAGAATCGAATTCGCTCCTACCTAATCAAGTTAAAATTAAAATCAAATTCAGTAATTTTTGAAACTAGCTAGTGAGCCGATTTTGTTAGATAAAGATTAGAAGACTTATTAAAATTGAAAGCTAAAAAATTCACCTTAATCAAAAGACAAAACCATTGACAAACAATTTCCATTAAATTCCCTTTAATAGTTTTAAGTTTCAATTATTGATGTTAATTTTTTCTAACAATCCAAAAACTGCACTTTGACCTAATGGATAGGTTCCATATCCAAAAATCTATTAAACCAAAATGGATCAAATCTTGTTAGGTAATTTGGATTTATTTCCCTCTCAAAACCAATCAAAATAAAACTTATCTAATAGAAGCACACCTCTAAGATGAGTTCAAATGCATATATGCATATAAAAAACAACTAAATTATTGATACTTTTAATAGTAGGATATGGAAAACAGCATCTTAACTAATAATTTATCTGTAACTAACAACCAAAATTTTTCATATATATGTCATTGACAAGTAGAACATAGTACACCATAAGATGCAATAGTACTTTGTCTAAAACAAAAACAAAATAATTTAACTAGTAATTATTTACAAGAGAATCTTAGGTACAAGATCCATTCATTTCCTACAAACTCCAACACAGATTTGAATGTGAGAAGTAGCTATTACACAGCTTGTGTTATATTGTTTTTATGCATATTTCTATATAGATTTGGGTCCACACTCTCTCTATTCATTGGCATAAGACTGTGACACCATCTATGAAAATTTAGGAAGTGAAGAAACCAAAGCATTATCAAAGAAAAAAAAAATATAGGAGGGTGTGTTTTCATTTTACTATCTACACCTTTCTGATTCCTGAAAAGTACTACACCTTTTCTGCACCTTCTCACGTGCTTATTATATATATATATATATATAATATATATTCTCTATTACTATTACTTCTTTATTACCCTCTTCTTCTTCTTCCTCTTTGTCACTCTTCAAAAAACTTCACCAACTCTTATATATATGTTTTGCTATAAATGAAGATATAGTTGAGTTGAAGAGTGAAAAATGGCTTTGGAAACTATTATCTATGACACTATTTCTGCAACTCCATTTAGTAGTACTAGTTCTTATCATCATGATACAATAGAGTCCTCTAGTTTCTTGGAAAATGGAATGAACTACGAGCAACAATATTATGAAGGTGCAATATTTGATCAGAACAACAGAAAAAGAGAATTTGTGGAGCAAGATGAAACAACAATGAGTAATGATCAAGTTGTGCAAGGGAGGAAGAAGAGGAGAAGGAAGCCAAGAGTTTGTAAGAACAAAGAAGAAGCTGAGACTCAGAGAATCACTCACATTACAGTCGAGAGAAACCGGAGAAAACAAATGAATGAACATCTCGCCGTTCTTCGATCTCTCATGCCCGAATCCTATGTTCAAAGGGTTAGTTTTCTTCTTTTTTCTTCATATTTAGGAGATTCATTCTCATCAACATGCATGCTAATGCTATACCTCTGCAGCACCGACACCTCTTAAGAAAACGTGTCTGTGTCTGTGCCAGTGTCGTGATTATGTTCATTTTATTTATTTTTTCAAATTATTATTGATGATGACGTATCAATATCATGTCTGTGTCTGTGTCTGAACTAAACTAACATACATGTTTTGTTTTAGGGTGACCAAGCTTCAATAGTTGGTGGAGCCATAGAGTTTGTGAAGGAGCTAGAACATATCTTGCAATCACTTGAAGCAAGAAAGCTACAACTCTTGCAACAAGAACTAGCATTACAACAAAACGAAGAAACATCTAATGTTTCAAATCTCAATAATATGAAACCACCATTTTCACAGTTTTTTGTGTATCCTCAGTACACATGGTCCCAAATTCCTAATAACAAATACACATCCAAGACCAAAGCTGCCATAGCCGATATCGAGGTTACATTAATCGAGACTCATGCAAATCTTAGAATTCTCACCAAAACAAGACCTGGACAGTTAACTAAACTGGTTGCTGGTTTTCAAACTCTCTTTCTCACCGTTCTTCATCTCAATGTCACTACCGTACAACCTTTGGTTTTCTACTCTATCAGTGCCAAGGTATGCATGCACCTATTCATCTTTATGCTGAAAATTATCACAAATATTTTCACTTTTTTTTATTTGTCATTTATCTCTGTAGCACCGGCACCTCTAAAAATAGGTGTGTCGGTGTCGTTCTGGTGTCTGTGTCTGTGTTTTATAATTTGTGATTTATTTATTTATTTTATGAAGGTTGAAGAAGGGTTTCAACTTGGTTCAGTAGATGGCATTGCAACAGCAGTTCATCATTTACTTGGAAGAATTGAGGAAGAAGCTTCACTATGTTGTTAAATTGAGGGTGCATGATTTCAATAAAATGACAAAAATAACCCTCAACTAGTATTTGTGGATGGTTTGAATTTGTTTTTTTTAGTAAATTTGGTGTGTGAAATGTTAATGTTAACTTTAGAGTGCTATATAGTAGCTGTTGATTATGCTTTGTGCCTAGCTACAGTAGTTTGTTTGGAATGGTTATTAATTAACACTAAAGTTAAACAAATTAAGGTTGAAACCTAATGGGAAAAAAATGCTGACATAGTTTATCTTGTTTGCAGTTTAGATGTAGTGTCATGTTCAATGGAATAAAAAGAAAGTCATTTTGCAACATGGGAGTGATAATTATCTATGACATAAATTTTCTATTTTTGTTTCTTGTTTTTGAATTTTTTATTTTATTGATTGAGAAAGTCATTTTCGGTACATTGTTATGTTTGATCGAGGATTACGTGTGAAGTCCATTTTTTTCACACAATATCTACAACAAAAATATAATGATTTAGTTAGAATGAAGTAGATTGTGTAAAGAGAAAATGGTATACTACAAACTTACCTCAAGGCATACGGAAAGTCCCAACTACCGTTGTTAACCGGGGCCAGTATGGGCATCCTCCACCACCCCCACACCTGCACCAACAGGGCGCATCCGTAGAATGTGCAGGACTCAGCAACCGCGTTTTTGCATAGTGACTGGTACAAGGTAGCCAGTACCGCAGACCCCCAGCTGTACAGACCAACTCTACTAAAATCCATTAGCAAACGAAGATACATAAAGTTAACCGTGTTACCAGTGCTATCTGGGAACAAAACGTTTCCTATAAGCAACAATACGTAACACCTAGTTTTCTGCAGTATGGTCTCTTGGGGAGACGCATCATTCAAGTGAAAATTTTTATAATAATCCTTTAACCTCTTGAGGTTAACACCTTGCCCCCTAGCACCAACGGCTCCTTCTATCAAGTCTATTCCAAGTGCCTCTTGGCATAAGCTATTCGCCTGCATAACACAACCATTAATTGCCTTACCATCAACAGGAAGGCCTAGTAGCATATGGACGTCTTCAAGGGTGATGGTGCACTCCCCTGTCGGAAGATGGAAGGTGTGTGTTTCTGGCCTCCAACGTTCTAGCAAAGCAAGAACAAACTTGTGGTCAATAGAAGACTCGGCGATCCTGCTAATCGGACCGAAACCAGCAATGTTCAGGTATGGTATAATGCGTTCGTCCGGGGCGATGGTATGTTTACTACGAGTGCGAAAGCGTTGAACGTTCTGAAAAGAGTAAGAATGCCAAAAAAAATCAGTTAGTTTATCAGTTAGCAAGGCGTGATTTTAAAGTAACACTAATACACTTACGAAGGTAGCGATGTTCTGGGGGGTTCCTCTGTGTGTTTCGCCCATGGTTAGGAGAGACATGGTTGAAGGCTGAAAATTCGTAAGCTGATTGCAAAAGGATTGTTCTAAGAGTAGTTGAGTTACAATGGTGATGTATCTGCAGAATTCCAAGTGCTATATATATTGATGAGGGAAAAACGGTAACATCATGCATGCTTGACATGTCAACACAGCCATAATTGTTTGGTGTTGCTTCTGCAGGATGTGTTGGCATGCATGCAGTCAAAGTATCGGTGACAAGGCATGGTTAGATGCATGCAGCTCAGGTCTATGTGACAGCTCGGGTAGCATGCATGCAGGAGTAGGAGGAATCCTGGCAGGAATCTGATCAGGAATCTTAGCAGAAATTTTTACAGTCGCATGCTTGTTAACAGTAACTCCATGCTGGTTTACAGTAACTCCTGGAATCGTTTCAGCACATGCATGTGGGGACCATGTGGGGCCAGGTGGTGGTCCACACCAACAAGGCATGCGCCAAATCAATTGGCATTTTTTTTTAAAAATTCTTCTAATGCGCCATTCCATTTGGCGACTTCCAGTAAAGAAAAGGCACTAATGCGCCAATTCAAATGGCGCATTAGAAGGATCATTTTTTTTTTCAAAATTAGGGTTTCCGTTTATGAATTAGGGTTTTGGTACTGTTACCTACTTGGTCTTCCCAGAAGAAACCCTAATGAGAAAATGAGGCAACGGCAAGACGTCTATGCCTCTATAAATTAGGGTTTCGGGCGCACTAGTACCCACACTGAAAAATGAGAACTCGAATAAGGCCAGATGGTTCGCACCGGACTTCTGAGCCTCCACCTCCTGTTAGGCGTCTGAATTATCAACCGGACGTTCGTAGAAGGAACGGCTACGTTATCTTCTCGGCAGTCAAACCTCCCATGCAAGTGATGTTCTGGAATATCCAAACCATGGAGCAGCTTAAGAGAAACATCCTCAGGTTTCTGGACGGGGAGTTCGTTCCAGGCGAACAAATCCGATCTATCAAGAGACTTCGAACAAGGGGAGGTGTTTTTCTCGAAAGGCAGCGTTGGTGGGAGACTATGGAAGACGACATCCAATGCACTCTAATGATGGAGGACAGAGAAGACATTGTTTTAACCGTTGTTATATCCTAGGCGCTACTATTTCTATATCATTTCAGTAACTTCTGTATTGTTCAATTAAATGCTCTTAGCATATCTGTACCTTTCAATTAAATGTTGTTAACATATTTCAATGAAATGATATTTTATTAAAGTTATTAATAATTAACAATAAAATTTCCCTCTGCCTTCCACCCGCTATAAATAGCAGTGTCTGTGTGGAGTTGAAGTCCCAACCCTTCTTTCAGTCATAGTGTAAACACTTAAAAATGAACTCTGTTTGGGCGGTGGTCTTCTATGAGGAAGGTAGTCACATGCGGGTTTGCCTCAACCCTCACTGGAATTTCCAGAGAGTTGTTAGAGCCATCAACACTGGGTTTCGTCAACTCGATGGTCCAACCAGAAAAGTTAAACAGCTAGAATACCGGTGTCCATACATTACGTTGACCAATAATAACCCTGAAGGCACCTACATGTATTATTGGGATCGTGTGAAAGACGATGTGGACGTGGATCTAATGTTTTGGACACACAGTGGAGAAGTTAACCGAGGCGTTGAAGATCCCCTTGTTATTGCAGTGACACTAGAGTAGTTTAGATTAACTGTTGTTTTATTTGTTGCAAAGAGTACTAGTTGTTCTGTGTTCTTTTCTCTTCTTTTGTATTCTGCAACGTAACATCGTGATTTACCGATGGTTTTGTGTTGTCAACGCATGGTCATGGAATTAAAAAAAATGTGGTTGTTGTGTTAGTTGTTTTCGTCTGGACAATATTTAACCTAGTGGACGGGTACAATAATTAACATACATATAATTGATAATTTATATACGTAATTATTAACTATAGTTATAATTAGTAAAATATATTATTAAAATACAAATAATTATTAATTACAAATTTATTTGTTTATTAAATAAAATATATATGAACAGACCTAGATCAGTGTGACTGTCCTTTTTTAATCAATTCGGAATCTGGTGGCAGGCATAGATCAGTGTGTCTGTCTTTTACAGTCAATACGGAATCCTGTTGCAGACCTAGATCAGTGTGCCTGTCTTTTATAATCAATTCGGAAGATAGTGGCAGACCTATACTAGTGGGTCTGTAAGAACCACCATATATATATATATATATATATATATATATATATATATATATATATATATATATATATATATATATATATATATATATATATATATATATATATATATATATATTTATATATATATATATATATATATATATATTAATCTATATTTATATATAATTATATATATATATATAGAAATAAATATATATATATATATATATATATATATATATATATATATATATTTATTTATTTATATATATATATATATATATTTATTTATATATATATTTATTTATTTATATATATATATATATATAATTATATATATATATATATATATATATATATATATATGTATATATTTATTTATTTATTTATTTATATATATATATATATATATATATATATATATATAAATATATATATATATATATATATATATATATATATATATTTATATATATATATATGTATATATTTATTTATTTATTTATTTATATATATATATATATAATTATTGCAGAACTAGCTGCCAGATAGGGTTGCATGCATGCTCTGCCTAGGGGAATCGTTACAGGAATCTTATCAGGAATCATTTCAGACGCGTGATGGGGTACAGGACATAGATCAGCGTGTCTATGTGTTGAGATAATGCAAGGACATATGAACCTCAATTTATAAGACATCCAACATATACTGAACATTACAACTCACACCAACAATTTTACCTAATCTGACCTGAGATTACAACACCCGCACACTTTCCCCTCCAAAAATGACTTCATCAACCCAGTATCTTGTCCATGCCCATCTAAACGGTGAGACCTACTCTCATGAGATAGCCGGTTTTGTGATGAGAAACACTCAGGTTGTACCATTGTTGTTGAGCAAAAGAGCAACATTTTCGTACTTCATTCAACGACTGTACTCTAAGATTGCAATGGGTCCTATTGCAAGCGTTTTTTACCAATGTCCCAATTTCAATGAAGACAACACCGTCAAGTTTTACGAAATGGAGATTGCCAATGACGAAGACTTGCAAGATATGTTCACCACCCACGAATACTGTGGGTTGGATTCCATCGAGCTGTACGTCACTCTTCAGGCTGAGACACAAGAAACTAATGTTGTCCAGTCACAGGTTATTGACCCACCAGTCAACGAGCAAGACGAGGTTGACGTCATTGACGAGGAAGAAGACGATCTGGAAACCGAATTTGACGACATGGTCAACGAGGAATCCGACGACGAGCAGCAAACCTTGGTGCCTCCAGCTCATGCGTACGCACCTCCAGCACATATGGGTAACTTGAACCTCCAAGGTGACGAACCATCATCTGACATCTTCTTCACGCCCTACATCCAAAACGACGAAGAATTAAAGGAAGGAGACAAGTTTCCGTCTAAGGAGGCATGTCTGAGAAGAATAAAAAAATGGCACATGGCGAACAACGTTGATTTTGAAGTAGATCGTTCAAACCTGGAACGGTATGTAATCACTTGTAAAAATCCAGAGTGCGGGTTCAGACTGTTGGCCTCTTATAGGAAGAGAAGCAATGCATGGAAAATAGGGTCGATTACGCAGAAACACACGTGTGTCAACCCTAACAATTCCCAGGATCATACAAAACTCAGTGCCGATCTTATGTGCCAGGAGATCTTGCCTCTCATAAGCTCCGATCCGTCTCTGAAGGTTAAAAATATAATATCCCACATCGTCACAACCTTCAACTACACTCCATCTTACAGAAAGGCGTGGGTTGCAAAAACAAAGGCAATTGAGACAGTCTACGTCAACTGGGAGGAGTCATACAAAATTCTTCCCCGATACCTCAATGCGCTACACAGTTACGCACCTGGCACTGTTACGATTCTAGAGACACTGCCCGCGCATGCCCCGGATGGAAACCCTGTCCAGGGAAACGGAATATTCCATCGGCTTTTTTGGGCGTTCAAACCTTGCGTCCGAGGTTTTGCACACTGTAAACCCATACTTCAAATTGATGGGACATGGTTATACGGCAAATACAAAGGAACCATGCTCATGGCGGTTGCACAAGACGGTAACAGCAACATATTTCCAGTGGCATTTGCTATCGTCGAAGGTGAAACTGCAGCGGCTTGGAGTTTCTTTCTAAGGAACCTCCGGGAACATGTTGCTCCCCAGCCTGACATATGTTTAATCTCTGATAGGCACGCTTCCATAGAGAGTGCTTACAACAATCCAGCGAACGGATGGCATGACCCCCCTTCAAAACACGTATATTGTATTCGCCACATAGCCCAAAACTTCATGCGGGAGATCAAGGACAGACATCTAAGAAAGGCCCTAGTCAATGCTGGTTATGCGTTGACCCAACCCACATTCCAGCATTATCGGAGTGAGATTGTAATGACAAATCCAGAGGCAGGTACTTGGGTAGATAATCTTTCCAGGGACAAATGGACAAGGGCTTACGACAATGGCGTGCGATGGGGCCATATGACAACTAATCTCGTGGAATCCATGAATGGCGTTTTCAAAGGCATCCGTAACCTACCAATCACAACACTGGTGGAAGCCACATACTTTAGGATGGCTTCACTCTTCTCAACAAGAGGCAGGAGATGGGGTGATGTTAGGCAAGCTGGTCAACTATTAAGCGATAGTTGCATGAAATTTATGCAACAGCAGTCGGCAAAAGCGAACACTCATCAAGTGACTTCTTTCGACCGATTCAATCGCACGTTCAGTGTGCGCGAGACAATTGACCACAATGAGGGACTGCCAAGGCAACAATATAGGGTTCTTCTTGACGAAGATTGGTGCGACTGTGGAAGGTTTCAAGCTTTTCGTATGCCTTGCTCACACGTCATAGCTGCATGTGCGTATGCCCACCGCGACGCTATATCACTACTGTCTCCGATTTACAAGACTCAGACGTTGCTCAGAGTTTACAGTGTTGCGTTTCCTGTGGTGGCCAAGGAGGATTACTGGCCTGAGTATGATGGAGAGGTAGTTTGGCACAACGACGCAATGCGGCGAAAGAAAAAAGGGCGTCCCAATAGTACACGGATTAGGACCGAAATGGACGTCCGCGACAAAATGGAACGAAAATGCAGCATTTGCCGTCAGGTGGGGCACAATATAAAGAGATGCCCTAATCGTGGCACGACATCGTCGCAAGTTTAGTATAATCTGTATTTTTTTTAATGCAATGTATCAGTTTCGCTTACCACCTTTTGTAACCGTTCACCTCTTGTAACCGTTCATCGGTCTTTCATCAATAAATTGAGCTTTAATAAAAAACCGATATCGATAACGCATACATTACATTATTTAGGGTTAATAAGATTTTACAAACTTGATTTATTAGACGTTTTTACGAAAATAATAGACCGAAATCGAAAACGGTACGCGAAAATACCCGAAACGGGTTAATTTTGAAAAAAAAAAATGGCCCACACATAGGAGCCAATTGGTTTGGCGCCTATGTGTTAATACATGGCCACATGCGCCATTTCAAATGGCTTGCAATTTCTTGCCCTAATTTTCCTTCTTATGCGCCAAATGGTTTGGCTTGTGTGACATGCATGCGCCATTTCATTTGGCGCATTCTCTTCCAGTATGTCCCAAACCTAGACAGTTTGGTAAATACCCTGAAAAGGTGGTTTTTTCTGTATTTTATTTATTAAACCTGGTTATTTTAATTTTTTTTTCATAATATGTTAGATTTAAGTTATCAATAAATTTCAGTTAAGATAAGGCCTGAGTAGACTAATGAAGATCATTATGTTAATTGGTGGTTAGAATTTAGAGTTTCAAGGTATATAGTTCAAATCTTTTTGTAAACGATTGTAAACTGACTATTAATTAATAGTAGTTCAGAATGTCCTTTTTTAATCACTTCGTTTCTTTATGTGGAGACTGAAATATCTTACTTTAATCTTTCCTCTTATATGGACTTCTTTGTATTTAAAAAAATGTGGAATGAAAGGTCTTATTTTAATTATTTCGTTCTACAAGATTTGTGCTTGAGGAATTATGAACCGAAATAAATTTGGTTAGGTCCAAAGAGCTTGACCCATTAACTCTCCAACTCGAAAATAATTTGGAGGATATTTGGGTGATAAAGGGCGTGATCGGGTGACGAACATGTGATTCAGCCCGACTCTATACTCATTCGTTGCAATTCATGAGAGAATATGTCAAATCATGTTTGAGATGAATAATCGAAAAATCTCAAGTATCATAGATTAACTGCACCTCCTATTCTTAAATATGACTCACCTCATTTACTTCCACTACTAGATCGAAGCTAAGGAGCTCTTGGCCGGATTCACATGCCTTATATCTGTCTTCCTAATAACTCTTTAATTATGCATCTATAAATACCTAAGGAGTCCAAATTCGAACACAGACATGAGACACAACACATACACATATATGAGGACACCACTAAAATAAAAAACATATGACACAAACACAGTTATATATATTTTATATATTAATAAAATAATGTAATTTAGGAACACAATTTATAAAGAGTTTAAAATGAGAATCAAAATTTATGTATATTTAAACTTAGTATTTTTAATCAACTAAAAAAAGACTTAAATTGAGTACTTTCAATTAAGAAAGAAAAGAAATGAGTATTGAAAGAGAAAGATTGGAATACAAGCGGTAGCGATGGTGAAATACCGGCGTGCGGCAAAGCGGTTTACTGGGAAGATGAAAACAAACAAAAAAGATAAAAACAAACAAAGAAGATGAAAAAACAATAAATAGAAATTGTTTTTATAATAGGGAAATGAGATATGAAATGTTTTTATTTTTTTAAATTCTAAGAATTTGAGAGGTTGCCGTGTCCGTTATTCTAAATAGTACGTCGTATGCATTTTTTTTCTTTATGTTAAACAATTTAAAAACGTGTCTGATACGTGTCGTACGCGTGTCAATATCCGATACGTGTTTGAACCAAGGAAGTCCTGTCTATAATATCATATCCAGGGAGAGGCAATACAAAACAAAACTGGCCCATGTTGTTTTGCTGCGGCTACATTAAAAAAATTTGTTTTTTTTGGCTATGGATAGAGATACTGAAAATCGTAAGATGTGGTGTGATTTTTGCAGCTAGATAATACAAGCAAAATATGTGTCCTTGCTTAATGAATAGGGGCCACTACGACTTACAAACTTTAAAGACATGATTTTGGAACTACTTGATGTTGCTATCGGTTGTTATCTTTATTACAAATATTAGTTAGAGGGAACATTGTTATTTAAACTAAGATTAGGTTGTTGTTTTCATTTTTTGACCACAAAATCAAACCTATAAACTAGGGTTTAATATACAAACTCTTGTTTAATTGAAAGCGATGTAAAATCTCACTATGAATAGTTTTTGACTCATGAGGTTAAAAATTTAAAAGTGTGTCTTGTAGTACTAAAATTATATGAATGAAAAAAAAAGTCAAAGTAACTTGGTGTTCCTAGACAAACAAAAGATGACAAAAAAAGTAGATAGGTATATATATAAGGGTATGTCAACATCCACCTAGTGAATCATCTTGCATACAGGTTTTGAAAAATTTCAGCTTTATAATAGGGCTTTTCTAAAAGAAAAAAAAAAGAGTTAGAAGTACAAAAAAAAATTATTGTAAATGTCAGACATTTCAACTATATATGTGTTTATGTATATTTGAAAGACATAAAAGTAAAATAACTTGAAATAAATTATAAAATTATAAATAATTTAAAAGTCGATTTGTGAGAAATTAAATGAATGAAAAATAGGTCATCCTGATGCTCCATGACGCTTTTAGCATCAACAAGATACGCAAGCTCCGATCGTAATCACTTTGTCAGTCGTAGCACTACATCAGAGTTCAATTTCTCAACCGATTGGCCACGAAGAGTCTATACAACCTCCGCCATTCCAACAACAATTTTCGTTTCGTCAATCACATTACCCTCTTCTTCCCCCACCATTCCAATCTTCTGGACTAGATATGTCTCACAAGCTCGAAAAAATTTAAGTAACACTTATCACATACTTGCTTTTCTTCAATTTTGAGTCTTGGCATTCCTCTAATGACTCTTTTATATATGATTTTCTTCATTCTTTTGAACTGAAGGTGTCCAAGTTTCTGGTGCCATAGTTTCACTCATCCTCATTGGTTGTTGAACATGTGAAAGCAGTTATTTGAGATTCCCACAAGTAACAATTGTCTTTAGACCTTATGCACTTCATAAGAACAACATCTTTCTCATCTTTGACAATGCATTCTGATTTGGAGAAATTGACCAATAATCCTTGATCACACAACTGACTAATGCTAATAAGATTAGCAGATATACCTTTAACAAGAAGCACATCTTCTAAATTTGGAGATCCAACACACATCAACTTTCCTACTCCCTTGATTTCACCTTTAAAACCATCACCAAATTTGACAGCACCTGTGGGGTGATACCTCATATCCACCAACAATTTTTGAGTGCCTGTCATGTGTCTAGAGCATTTACTGTCAAAGTACCAGTCTCCTATTTTTGTTTTTCTCAAGATGGTATGAGCTATTAGGTTGACATCTCTTTCTTTGACACTTCTCTTTTTGCTGACTTGACCAACTTTAGAGTGAGCTGAAGATCTTTGGTCTCCAAGAAATTTGTAACAAAAAGGTTTAATGTGACCATACTCACCACAGTAATGACATCTCCAAATTGAGGAGTTGAAATTTGGATCTTCACTGAGTTTGTTAAAATGTTGGAACACGTGGTTTGACATGTTGATCGTTCTTTTCTTTTCTGCAGGATTTTTCTTTTGTTGAATATCAGAGAAATATTTGACTTTTGTGTCTTCAGCCTCTTTCCGAAGAATGAATTCTTTTGTGTTAATATTTATTTTTTGTTTTTACTTCCAACCTATTTAAACCTAAGCTCGAAAATATAGAAACCGTTGAATGGCATTCTACGACTATCTTTGTGGACACGATAATTCCCGGATAAATATTTCTAAATCTTTTGTTGCTTGCAGATACACTACATCAACAAAATGGCGCCGTTGCCGAGGATGGTTGTTAGAATTGCATTGCAATAGTTCATGTGGTTTTGAGCTTTGTATATATCGTATATATTGTATAGTTTCACTTGTGTATATATATATATATATATATATATATATATATATATATATATATATACATACTTGTACATGCTTACTTGTCTATGTTTACCATATAGGTTTACTTGTATATGTTACATATAAATATACTTTTGTTGGTCAATTTTGGTGAAACATGTTGGTCTCGAATTAGCTCTTTAATTATAAATCTTCACTTTTCAACTTGTGTATCCAACATTCACCAACTTTCTCTTTTTGTATGTTAATAGTTGTATGTGTTCATACTTGTATATTTATACTTTCTTTTATGTTTGTGTAATTGTTGTATATATTTGTACCCGTAACGTTTGTTAAGTTTTTTTATTAGGACACTTTCTTTAGGTTGCACGGTGAAACATCACCATGTCATGATGAGAGGAGGTTACTTTCCGGGCACTAATACAATAAAGGCGTCGAGCTAACGACGTAAACAAGCGCTTGTTGGGAAGCACCCCAACGGTTGTAAGTTTTATTTATTTTTATGCATATGAGGTATTTAGCTGAAGTGGAAGCAAGCTGGAACACCTGTTGCTGATCTGGTTTTTCTGATTTTTACTGTCATTGCTTAGCGAGCACAGAAAAACTTAATTTTTTTGCTTTGTGCTAGTGGGGTTCCTATTCCATTTGGTTCACTCCTTTTTCCCACTTTCACCAAGGCTATTTAATAGTAGATACTAGTTTTTTTCTAATTCCTTTATTGGTTGTTTGGACTCAAATTTTGTTCGTTGATTGAAGATTTTTGAGGTGATTCTCCAAAGCTTGAGTGTTTCAACTTGCGGATGTATGGTCGAATATTGTTTTATTTGTTTTGCAAGGTAAAAGATTGGATCAAGGACATCAATTATAGTCTCATCAACTAGGGTTTGGTTGTTCCAAGTCAAAGCATGGTCAATATTGATTCTCAAAGGCTTATCCATCAAGGATTGACCTATATTCTTAGGTCATATAATCCTCAAGCATCATTATACATCAATTGATCAAAATTGTCAAATGTTTGGTTACTTATTTCTCAAGAAAAGTCAAAGATTCATGTGTTTTTTTCCATGCCTTCTTCATCAAGTAACCTCAATCTTTTCCCTTATTCAATAAAAGTTCAACCAAGAATCTATCACGTGGAGTTCATATGTGCATCATTGTACCTTGGATTTCAATAAAAGCTCAAA
Organism: Vicia villosa; assembly: GCF_029867415.1. Taxonomy (NCBI): domain Eukaryota; kingdom Viridiplantae; phylum Streptophyta; class Magnoliopsida; order Fabales; family Fabaceae; genus Vicia; species Vicia villosa. Next base: position 52,735,388 of record NC_081186.1, read on the forward strand.
GGATTCAAGTTTGAATAAGGTGGTTTGACCAAAAAGTCAATATTTCAAGTACAACTTCAAAATATCACAACTCACTAATTTTTCAAAATTTTTGAGTGCTTCTTTGCGAAAATGACTCTTATTGTTATCCTCTATAACTTCTCTTTACAAGTCAAGATTCAATTGTTTTTGGAAGATCATCAAAAGTTTCAAGACATTAGAGGTCATTTGTGGACTTAGTGAAATTTGACCTATAACTCAAGTGAATTTTGCCTAACTTTCAAAGATCATAACTCACTCAATTCTTAACCTTTTTGGGTGCTTCTTTTTGAAAAATATCACACTTGATGCCCTCTACAAGTTTGTTTCAAGGATCAAAGGCCAAATATGCTTGGAAAGCCATGAAAAGTTGGATGACATTATAGGTCATTTTGGACTTAGAATTATTTTGACTTGTAATTTTAGGTCATATTGCCAACTTCATATTGCCATAAATTTTTTCTTAAGTATCCAAATAAATACTTCATTTTCACACCGTGTTCCTTATGATGATGTGAGCATTTAGCAAAAAGATTGACCATCAAAGCTCCATTGTACACAATTTCATGATGGTTGAAAGTTGGCCCATTGGAACTGATTTTTGCTCATGAACCGAAGTTGAAAATCCATCCATTCTCCAAATTAAATCAAAATGTGGACATGGTTTACACATGATGATGTTAAGTGATGATTTAGAATAAAAAACGACATGAAATGGTAAGGTTTTGGCTGCATTTTGGTGACTTTGGATTCAAGTTTGTATCACACGGATCATGAACATGGGATCATACAAATTCTCACTCATTCTCACACGTATGAAGCTCTCAAACCTCATCTATAAATAGAGGAAGCTACTCCCTTCATTCTCAAGCTTCAAGAGCCCCCAAAAACCCTGCTCCAACTTTAAAGTTTCACCAAAATTTTCTGAGATCGTATTCAATTTTCAGGCACTTTCAAAGCTTGATTCCTTAAGCTTCATCGTTACTCTCTGAAACTTATGCAACAATTCCCAAGCCTTGAGAGCCTCTGATTCGTTCTAACCAAGTCACCAGTTCAGCTACTCCGATCACCACTTGAACAAGGTACTTAGAGGCATCACTTTGAATCAAACTTGATACCATTATATAGCTCTTGGTTCCCTAATTCTTTCCCCTAACTTACCTTGCATTGATTAGTTGATTCCATCATTGAATTTTAAAATTTGTTTATCTGAAAATCCTTCGTGTTTTCCAAAATTCTCTAAACTCAGTTTGAATAAATTTATTTGGAGGCTATGGTTAGGTTCGCACTGATGAAACGATCATAATGGTATATGTTTTGTAACCTAACTTTACCATTTTCAAAACTCCGGTGAGAGGTGAGCGGAGAAGTTGATCGGAGGTGCAACGGATGACCTAAGTTTGTTTTAAATGTGTTGGCCAATGAGTTGAGGCCATTTATTTTAATTTCATTGGCTGATTTAATTTGGATCCAATGTATTTTTTGAATTAAATTCCACGTCAATTAATGAGGCCTTAATGCAGTCCATCTGATTTTTCTGATTTATTTTAGAAAATTGATTTTAAATTCATTTTAACTCCAAAAGTTCTGAAAAAAATTCACAAAATATTTTATCTCATTTTACACCTTGTGTAATTTTTGTGATTTTTATTTTTATTTTTGCTATTTTCTTTGATTTTTCTCATATTTGACTTTGACTCTAAAAATATCCAAAAAATTCTTAAAAATATTTAAAGTCATTTATGATTTTTCTATACTTTTATTTTCCATTTATTTGATGTTTTGATGTTACTTGATATTTTCCTTTTTATTTTCAATTTAAAAATCATTTAAAAATCCTTTTTGTGCATTTTAATTACTTGTTAATGCATTTTAATTTGATTGACGGCTGGTTGCCTTGGATTATGATCTCTTTGATCATAGATCTCATTAATATCAATGGACTTTGGGTGTTGATTTGGTTTATGACCTTAATCCACCATGAAAGGTGATTGATCATAATGATGACTTGATCAATGTCTTGATCCAATTTGGTTTTCTCTCTTCTTATTTATCTCTTCTTCTTCTTCTTCTTCTTCTTCTTCTTCTTCTTCTTCTTCTTCTTCTTCTTCTTTTTCTTCTTCTTCTTCTTCTTCTTCTTCTTCTTCTTCTTCTTCTTCTTCTTCTTCTTCTTTTTTCTTTTTTGATCAATTGGATGATTAAAAGTCCATCTTGTTCATGAAGTTTGGATTGATGATTGATGAACTTTCATCATTTCAAATCTACCTTTCAATTGATTATGGATCATTTGAGGTACTTCGGATTGGAAATAAGTTTGTCCTAAGTTATCATGAAGAATGATTGAAATAATGGACCTATCTCCTTGCCTTTGTGCTTGATCCCTCTTTGGTTTTACTTGTGCTACTTATTTTAGGAGAATGATCTATATTATTTCTCTAACAAGTATGGTACATAAATTGTTATTGATCGGTCTTATAGATGCTACTTCTATATAAGTACATCTACGATTGCTTAACATAGTGCTAAATTTATCCCAAATTGATTATTAATACTAATACTAACATTAATATTGTACTAACTTTACTTTAATGTCATTTAATTTCTTGCCATTTAAATTCTTGCAATATAATTTTATGCAATTTACTTTTAGCATTTTATCATTCATGTCATTTTAATTTATGCCATTTATCTTTTTGTCATTTATTTTTATTGTCTTTTTTCTTTTTCTCCTTGAGCATTTTCTTTTTCTTTTCATCAAGACATTAATAAAGGCATAAACCCTAAAAAAAATTTAATTAGACTATGGTTACTATCCTTTGCTATGGAGATTTTGACTTTTGGACTTAGGATAGATCCTTTGCTTTGGACCTTCATCTGAGACCTAAGATTCATCTGGACCATCCATCTTAGACTGAGACTTTTAACTGAGACCTTAGGAGATTCATCTGATACAATGGGTTCTATCTGTCTATTTTTGTGTTTTTATCTGATACATGGATTGTTAAATTTCACTTTGAGCTTTCATCTGATACATGAGAACCCCATTTGTGTTCTTAAACTTCATTTGATACAATACTTCATCAGAGACACCTGGGAATTCATTTGATAGATGTGACTTAGCTTGATACTTTGAATTTGTTGGATGCTTGGAATTTAATCTGTGTTATGAGATTCATCTGATGCCATGGTTTTCATATGGAGTTTATGCTTTCATCTGGAGTTTATGCTTTCATCTTCTTATGGTTTAGTTTTCTTTAATGCTTAATCCAAAGGAAAATGAATGCTCATTTTGACTTATTGTCAGATGCTTGCTTCTTGTTTTGTTAGATCTTTCTATTCCTGAGCTTTTATTTTATACTCTAGGATAGTGCCTTCATCTCCTCCCATCTTCTTCAATTTTCAAAGTCTTCTCCATTTTTCAAAACCTTAATTCTTTCAAAACTTAAAACCTTTTTTGAAATAAACCTTGACTTTGCCAAGTGATCATAAATCTTTTCTTAATAAATGCTTAAAAACACTTAAACATATCAAAATTCTTTCAAAAATCATAAAAAACACAAAAGCTCATTCAAATCTTTTGCCATTTGGCTTTTCACTTTTAAAATATTTTCTCAAAGGATTAGATATTAGTCTTGTTTTAGAAGTGCTTGAAAACCATCCTACTTATACAAACATGGTAAAATGCAGACATTTTCCATTGACATGTGTAGATATGCTATGTTGGCCTAGTCCAAGTTGTAAATTCTCCATACTCAAGATGATGCAAATGCTCATTTTCCCATAATTGTAGAGAGTATGTTGTGTTTTCTACTCAAATAAGAAAACAAATCTCTCAGTTAAAATCAATCAACAAAATTTTGTTATTTCTTTTTAAGCAGAACTACAAATGTTTTGATTTCGCTATTACATAGAAGGGGGCCCAAGATGCGACGTCTTGCCGAGCAAAATAAAAATGTTCTTTTCTCATCCCATGAATCGTTTTGCATACATCTCTTTTAATTTCAAAACACATATTTACAAAAGGTTCCCATGGAGTACCATGGATGTGAGAGGTGCTAATACATTCTCCTTGCACAACCAACCTCCATACCCTTATCTCTTTATTTTATTAGTTTTGTTTTAAAACTTTTGTGAGTTTAATTCGATCTTTTCCCATTCCTTTGGAAATAATAAAGTTCAGTGGTGGCTCTTGCTTTTGTGAGTTAAGTTAATCAATAGCTTAATCTCAAATTTTCCGCCACGACAATGGGATGTTTAGTCTCAAACAAGAGTTATGCGTTGATTCCACTTGCTGGATAAGTGACTTTAAACACAAGAGAAGGACGAGGTGAATTGTGAAGTGCAAAAATCGAGATTAATTAAAAAAATCTTTTAGTTTGATTTATTTATTTATTTTAGTGCAGAGATAAAGAAGAAAAAAATACAAAGAAAAATTTGGAGAGGAAATAAAATTAAACAAGAGGAATTAAATATATATGGATATAGAGATTGAACCTAAATTTATAGATGTTCAACCTACAACTTTACCTACTACTCTCCCCTAGAATTTCTTCCTGAGATTTCTACTAAAATAATATCTTGAGCTTTTATGGATATTCCCACGAACCTTATTACAACAAATTAGAGATTTTATACAGGCTGATCCCTCAAACCAAACAGATTTGACGGATAAGCTCACAAACTAAATAGAAATTTTACCGGCTGATCTCAAGAACTCGATAGATATTTTACCAGGATAATCTCGAGAACCAAAGATATAAAATAAGAGAATCACATTCTTGATGAAGAATACTTAAGCATAAACACAAGTACAACCAAACTCTCATAAGTATTTTTTACGCATAAGACTCTAAAACATCTTTAGTGAAAAAATATAGAAAGGAGAAGGGAAAAGTGTAAAATTAGAAAAGGATACTAGAAATCCAAATCTGGAGTGATTTGAAATGAGGAGAAGATCTCTATTTATAGGATAAATTATCGTCAAAAATAAAAATTATCCATGAGATTTTAATGCTCATAATCGATTTTGTACCAGGTTTAATCGATTATGTAGGCCAAAATGGAAGGTTTTCAAATTTCTCCTCACTAATTTATTATAATCTCTTTTAAATAGTTAGGAGACGTTACAAAAATGATAATCGATTAACTCTAGTGTGTTTATCAATTATCTAGTGTAAAGTACACTCCTAAAAATTCAATCAAGCTGATAATTAACTAGGTATGTGCGCAAAATATTTTCAGGTGATTTTATAGAGTTAGAGAGGCTTCAAAACAATTTGTGTGTATATGTGTGAGAGATGCTTTAGTATCTTTAGAGATACTCTTATACTTTTACAATACACTAATTACTGAGACATAAGACCAAACAAGCCTTCACACTTCCTCTCGTTCACAACCTTAAGCTTCCAAATCCCTTGCTAGATTCATCATTAATTCAACACTTCATGTGAGACTTGATTTCTTCTATCTAATGATATTTGATATAACTTCTTTAATAGATACCATCACTTGACGATGCTTTATCCGAGATCCTCCAAGACTTCATTGAACATCGCTTAACATTTGATGCTATCATCATCAAAATTACCAAGGATCATCTACTTACTAAGATCATCTGCAGATAACTGTACCTGCAAGCACATAAATCTACACAAACCATATTAACGATTTTATTCAATTTTTAATAACAATTTCAAAAAAAACTTAATTGTTAAAGTGGTTTCAATTAAGTTTCGTCTACAAGATTGTCGATAAGGTTTTGGCCAATTGGCTAAAGCTTGTTTTGGACAAGTGTGTTTCGGAGGAGCAATCGGATTTTGTTGAAGGGCGGTCTATTCTGGATAATGCTATGGTGGCTACGAAAATTATCCATGCGCTAAAAAGAAAGACTAGCCGTAACACAACCCACTTGGCGCTTAAGATTGATATTAGTAAAGCATACGATATAGCTGATTGGGGGTTTCTCAGAGGCATCCTTTTCTGTATGGGATTCCATGAAAAATGGATTCATTGGCTTTTGATGTGTGTGACTTCGGTACATTACTCTGTTCTTGTCAACTCACATAGAATTGGGCCTATTATTCCAGGAAGAGGACTGAGACAAGGGGACCCTTTGTCTCCATACCTTTTCATCCTTGTCTCTGAAGGGCTATCCTCTCTCATTAGAGGCTCCGTCTCTCGGGGTGATCTGCATGGAGCTCATATTTGCAGGGGGAACCTAGTGTGTCCCACTCGCTTTTTGCTGACGATTGTTTTCTATTTTGCAGGGCAAAGCTTGTGGAGGTGACTAATTTAATGGAGATCCTTAATATTTATGCTAAGGCGTCTGGTTAGGAGAACAACCTTTCAAAGTGTGAAGTTTACTTTAGCCGTAATATTAGTGGACCATTATAGGAGGATTTGATCATAGTTATGGGGGTGAAACATGTATTGGGCATAGGAACCTATATGGGTTTACCATCCATGATTGGTAGAAGTAAGAAGGCGACGTTCTTGTTTCTCAAAGATAGGATTTGGAAAAGAATCAACTCTTGGAGCGGGAGATCCTTATCTAAAGCAGGGAAGGAAGTCATGATTAAATCCGTGCTTCAGTCGATCCCGGCCTACATTATGAGTCTTTATTTGATCCCGGATGGTGTGGTGAAAGATATTGAAAAGATGCTGAATTCTTTTTGGTGGGGGTGGTCGTAATAATAAAGGGATTAGGTGGATGTCATGGGAGAGGATGACGAGTTTGAAATGTGATGGAGGTATGGGTTTTAGGGACTTCAAAGCGTTTAATATGCCCATGATTGCTAAACAAGGTTGGAAGCTTTTGTCAAACCCGAATTCTCTTGTGGCTAGAATCTTCAAAGCAAGGTATTTCCCCCGAACCTCCTTTCTTGATTCAAATATTGGCAATAATCCTAGTCATGCGTGGCATAGTTTGTGGAAGGCTAAAGATGTGTTAAAGTTGGAAAGTAGATGAAATATTGGTGATGGTAGTAGTATTAAGGTTATGCATGATCCGTGGCTTCGAGAGAAAGGAAGTTGGTGGGTAAATGGTCCGCATAAGCAAGATGTTTATGATCTTTTTGTTAAAGATCTTATGCAACCTAACGTAAAACAATGGGATGTGGAAAAGGTAAGATTTTGATCATGGGGTTGCCGAAGCTATACCTCGAGTTCCTTTGGTGGAGGACGTGGTGGAGGATAGGTTGACTTGGCAAGAGGAGCATAATGGTGATTATAGTGTGAAATCGGGTTATAGATTATGGCGAAGGAAGCGAAGTAATACACTTTTCCATGGCATTGAAGGTAATTGGAATCATCTTTAGAATATTCTAGCGCCTCCTAGAGCTAAACATTTGTTATGGCGGATTTGTAGAGATTTCCTACCGACCCGTTCTAGACTTCAGCGACACCATGTAAAATGCCCGTCCTTATGTCTTTGGTGTGATTTAGAAGATGAAGATGATTGACATGTATTTTTTAGTTGCTTTTCTACTAGCCAAAATTAGAGGGCAGCAGGTTTGTCTTTATTAATTGAGCCTCGATTGAATACTTTCCATGATGTAAAGTCCCTAATTTTTGATGTTTGTAGCCGAGAGGACCGTAGGAATGCAGGGGGATTTGTGGTTTTGCTTGAAACTCTTTGGAGAAGTCGTAATAATGTGGTGTGGCAAGATACTCGAGAAGATGCTATGAGGATTGGTTTACAAGCCTACCACAATTGGCACGATTGGTTTTTAGCTAGAGATAAGTTTGAACCTCCCGTTGCTACTAATAATCTTGAGGTTTGAGTTCCGCCTACGGTTACTCAAGTGAAGTGCAATGTTGATGCAACTTTTAATAAAGGTTGTGGTACTACTAATAAAGGTTGATGTTTTAGGGATCACTTGGGGCATTTTATCACAGGAGGTGTGTCTTGGGATGTTGGTTTTCTTACCGTCTAGAAATCAAAGCTACCGCCTTGAAGGAAGCCATCCAAAATGGCATCTCTCTTCATTTATCTCATGTTTTTTTTTAAAGTGATTGTCAAATTGTAACTAAGGCTATCCATTCTACTCATGTTGGTAACTCTGAATTTAGCCTTATCATTAAAACTATTCAGAATTTGTTGTCTCTTTTTCCGAACTTTGAGGTAAAGTTCATCAAACGCCAAGAGAATATGGTTGCTCATACTTTAGCTAGAGCGGCTAATTCTTGGTCTAGGCGTTGTTTCTTTAATATGGTACCTCGTTGTATTGACATTTGTTTAATGAATGAAAGTCGTTGAGTTTATTTCTGTAAAAAAAAAAACTGATTAAAAACCAATTTGTATTCATAAATAAATTAATAATCAGTTTTCATTTATACATGTTTTAAATGTTGGACTCTTTTAGAACCAATTTATTTTTAAGAAAACATATATATTTTTAATAATTATATATATATATATATATATATATATATATATATATATATATATATATATATATATATATATATATATATATGTTTTCTGAAGAATTTTTTGTAAATAAAAAATTTCATTTTTAATTAATGAAAAAATAATTAGTTAAATAATTTAAACTATTTTTAAAATTAAATTTGTGCTAGACTATATTAATCAAGTTTTGATTAATATAGTAAATAGGGATATATTAATACTAATTGTAAATTGATGCTATGCCAGTCAATAGATAGGAGTAATTGTAGGAAACAAATTAATGTTACTCTTGTATATAACCAATGATCTGATGGAATTAGGGGTGGCAAAACGGGCCGGGGGCCGCCGGGCCGGCCCGCGCACCCGCCAAAAAATGGCGGGTTGGGTTGGGATTTTAGGCTCGCCGCTCGCCAAAGTCCGCCCCGCCATAGCTCGCTCCGCCAATGCCCGCCGCCCGCCAAAACCCGCCCCTCCTCCAAAATTCCCTCTTTTTTAATTAATTCTAATAATTCCAACTCTTGATGGTTTATTTTAGATATTTATTTGTAAATATATGTAATATTTTTTTAAGTAAAATTTGTTAAAAAGTTGGTTTTATAAAAATTATTTTAAAAATTAAGTGAAAAATTTAATTAAAAGGTAAAAAAACTATTAATCTATTAAAATAATGGAAAAAATATATAAATAAAAATAGGCGGGCAAGCCCGCCGCCCGCCAACCCTCTATCTTGGCGGGGCGGGCATGATTAATATGCCCATTTCACTTGGCGGGCATGCCCACCCCGCTTGTTTTTTAGTGGGCTTAAGGCGGGGCGGGCGGCCCGTTTTGCCACCCCTAGATGGAATGTTAAAAACACAGATTCCATTTCCGCTCCCCCTATCTCTGTTTGGCTGACTGGACGTGTAGAATCTGCGCTGACTGGAATAACCAACCACTAAACCTTTTCATTTAATATGATTTAAGTATACGAATTAAATAATATATTATATTTTAACATTTTTTTATTTTATTTTATATGTAAATGATACTAATATTTACGTTAAAATGTAAATGATACTTATATTTAATATTTATAATACTTATATTGTCATGCCTGATGTTTACTTATAAATAATATTTATGTATTAAAGTTTATAAAATTTTGTTAGTTTATAAAATGAATGAAATGTAGTTTTTAAAAATATTTGTTTCTAAGTAATAGGGGGAAAAACCAAAACTCGCACTGGACTCGAGCTATGTCGATGGCCATAAAGGGCAATTACACAACCAGAGGACGGATCACTGGAAATAGAAAATTGATGGATTGTTCAATCTATGTTGGTATCATGGATTTTGAATACAATTAAGCCTAGCCTACACTCGACGATATTGTAATTTGAAAATGAAAATGACTTGTGGGAAGACATTAAGGACATGTTTTCTGTTTGGACCTAGAATCCAACAACTGAAATCAGACCTGGCTGAATGCAATCAAGGTGGAATGACCATGGTAGCTTACTATGGAAAGTTAAAAGTTGTATGGGATGAATTGGCCAACTATGAACATGCGCTGATCTGCACTTGCGGAGGTTGCAAGTGTACTATTGTGTACTGATTTTACAGCAGAAAACTCTGGACTAATAGATTTAAGCGATGAGCAGTGACATACATTGATGGAGTTGCTGAAAAACTCAAAACCAAATGCAATTGAAATAACGGCAGGTAATAGTAAGGTTGATACGTGAATCATTGACATTGGAGCATTAAACCATATGACATGTATTTTAATGAACTTTTTTTTTTTAACTTATTCATTGTGATTTATGGGGAGCATATAGAACTCTATCTTCTTTTGGTGCTTCATATTTTTAAACAATTTTTGATGATTGCTCACGAGCCATGTGGATATCTTTATTTATTGATAAGAAAGAAGTAACATGTACACTAATAAACTTATTTGCCACGGTAGAAAGACAATATAATAGAAAATTTCAAGTTGTTCGAAGTGATAATGGAATAGGGTTCACAAAGCATAGTGAATGGGATTTCCACTTTGTTAGTGATGATATTCTTAAGAGCAATGTTAAAAAAAAACCTATGTTCCTACTAATACACAGCTCACCGACATATTCACAAAGGCATTGGGAAAGTCACAGTTTGAGTCCGTTCTTGACGAGTTGGGCATTCATAACCTTTGTGATCCAACTTGAGGAGGGGGTATTCGACTTTTATTATGCATGTTTTAACTAATATAGTTAATAGGGATATCATTACTAGTTGTAAATTGATGCTGGAAGTCAATAGATAGGAGTTACTGTAGGAAACAAATTAATGTTGCTTTTGTATATAACCAATGATCCGATGAAATGAAAGAAATACATACCAGGTTTTTATAATTTGATTAACTGAATTGTCTATAATATATGGTTCAGTCAATTAACTATTTAAATAATTTGTTTTTTTTCAATTTAGTGAAATTTAGTTTGTAGATATGATTCAATTAATTATATTTTTGCACATTCCTAAACTACTTCATAGGCATTGACTTTTGGTATCATGATCGAAAGGCCGTGAGGCGACAATGCAGGGAGAAGTACACAACCGATAACATTTTTCTCACTTTACCAGTAAGGGTAGTTTCTTCTCAAGGGATATTATCTTTCCCGACCTTTCATTTTCGAAACTTCAAGACTCTAATATCCAAGTTAAAGAAGATAGTAAGTGTGAAGTTTATGGCTTAGAATTGTGTATACTTAAGCCTAAACTATACATTTGTTTTTTTTTTTAAAATTTATTTATAGAAAATAGGTTTAGAATTTTGAACCTCTAGATCCTTCTCTAGAACAAATATCTCTTTGAAAAGTGTCCAGAGATCTTTTAAATCTTGTCATTTTACCGTCTACACAAATAGTTTGACCTTTAGAATATGTCTAACCTCTAGTTCTCCTAAGGGGATTGCTCATTATACATTTATATAACTATATCATACTCTTGAAAAATCTGAAATTATCCTTCGTGCGTCTGGAGATGCATCCCCGGACACACCCATATCAAAATTAAAATGTGTTATGCTGAGGTGCACCTCATTTTGAACAAATTATGGTCCGGAGATGCGTATTTGTATGGTATTAAGGTGTATTTGGAGATGCATCTCAGAAATGTCTTCTAATGTTTCTCAAAGCATGGTAAATACAAAAGGTTACTATTTTGGAGATGCATCTCCGGAACCCTCTCTGTTCACATCAGAATAGCACCATTGTCCAAACATTTTATTTTTGTGAGACTTACTTATGTTAACTTATGTTAACATAAAATCAAAGTAAAATTCATTTATATTAAAGTTAAAGCAGAATAAAAATTCATACATAAATAAAAAAGTAAAGATAATTCATACATAACATATGTCAGAAAATACATCCAAAAATACCAAAAAGAAAATACATCCCAATAAACTATTGGGTATGTCTAACCACTTGTCTCCTCTGTCGCCTGTACTGCACAATATTCCGTAAATCGAAAACCATGTGCTCCTCTAGGAACATCTGGGGACTACCATACTCAAAGTGTCCTGACTCTATGGCTTCTCTAACCATCTCCGCAACATGCTGATATACCTATGTCACGCTCTCTGCCTGTTCATCCCAAACCTCAAGTACCTTCATGTTAGCTGGCCTAGATGGTTCTCTAGGAGTGTCTGACGTCATGATAGGGTGTGACACCCTATAAAACCATATCAAGTAGCCCTCAGCACAAGACTTGTGTCAATCATCTAGATCCCAACGATACTCCTCTCGTACCAGGTGACTCTGAAAAAATCATCCAGTATCGCCTGTAGGTCTCTACGGCGGACACCGGAAGGAGAAACTTCATAGGGAGGTCTCATAATGATCTGCAAATGGACAAGGTAGTGCACCACTCGCTCTGGAAGATAAGGATACATAAGAGGTGACACACATGCCAGCCATCTAGAGTATAAAGAGATGATGTCAAATGGCCATATCTATCGGTGACCCTTGTATGGGCAGAAGAAAACATCTTATGGTACCTTACGGTCAAGAGAGACTCTAAATGGATCGACTGCATCATTCCCTTTATACGGAACAAAAGCGGCTTTTCGAGGCCAATCCTCACTGTACTGTGGCTCAACTTCCCATCCAGCGATGCGAGGGAAGTGGGAGATTATCCATCCTTGAAAATGTTTCAGATAAAATATTAATAACATGTATAAGAAATGAATTATGAAAATATTAGTAACAAGCAATTATCGTAAGAAGCGTGTAGCACCCAGTCATTCGCTTTGTCTTCCAAAGATAACTCTCGCTCGACTTAGAGTATAGGTAAACCAAACAGGCGACCCTCCAATTGTAGTTGTGAATCGCAGTCAGGTCTGTGAAGTACTTAAGGTATACTACATCAACATATGTTTCACTTTTGTCCACAAACATGGACATGTCAATAAAAAACAAGAGGTAACACCTCAATGCGCAATGTCGGTGGCACTTTTGAGAAAATGAAGAATGAGGAATAAGGAAGGGTACTAGCGCGAGTTAATGAAAGAAAGCCTCTGAAGATGCATCTCCGGATCACCAACACATTTTTGAATAAATGGTGTTTATGGAGATGCATCTTCACACACACTTTTTTCACATACGGAGATGCATCTCCAGATTAAATTTTAACGTGAAAGGGGTGTCTCTTCAATTTTGTATGAGAAACGGTGAAAACATGTGCCCCCTAGATGCATCTCCGAATGCTATGGATATTATGAACTTTTCACAGTGGTGTGGGAGCAACTATAAGGGTGGAAAGAACATTTCCTTTCTCTTAAATGCTTATAACTTAGAAGACTCGGTCCACTACGGACTAAACCCTAATTTGAAACAAGTTCTAAATCTCAAAGTGGCTACATTGAACAAATATACACTTAAGCTCATCATCTTTAACTAAGTTTCCTACACATCTTACAATCACATGATCTTACCTTATCAAATTTAATGTAATTCAAATTTATAAAAACAATCCAAATATAATAATCTAAACGTGAATGCTCTAATTAAAAATCGGATGGTTAAAATCCACAAAAGCATGGTTGCACCTACAATTTATTTCCCAACACTTTGCTTAAAAATGGGAAATCAGTAATGACCTTTTTAATATACCATCCCACAATCACTTTCTTTAAACTAGATAAAGAGTCGCAAGATGCGCGGTTGTGAATTAGTTTTTATTAATGACATCTCCTATTTTAAAGAAATAATGTTTGGATTCACGCTTCTCTTTTAATTTTGAAATTGAAAGAAAAATACTTAGTTGGAGTGATTGTTGTGTCGTTAGAATATTTATCTCAAAATGAATCTTGAATTCATATCTTTTAAACTATTTCTTAGAATAAGGATAAATAGGTTGAATCCCGAGCATGGTATTAATATATAAGAAAATGATATACTACCTATTATATCATATTTAAGTTTTTGAAATGTTACTCTAAAATCAAATGTTAAAATCAATGGTCAATTTCTCATATGAATATTCTTTGTTGTAAATTGTATGATGAAGAAGTACAATAACTTTTAATATTTTAAATAGAAATTATATTAAAGAAATATATACTGATATTTCTTATCTATTATTGTTATATAATTAAAAAATTAATGCAAGAAAAATAGAAAAAGTCTTCTATAAATTTTATGAAAATAATGTGTGTTTCCGTGTGTTAAGTTAATATATTTTGAATTTGTTAGAATTTGAACTTGTGATTTTAAATAGAAACTCAATATGTGATTCTAATTTAATATATTAATAATAGATTGTTGCTTTATTAGAATTTTTAGTTCAAAATGAGTCTTAATTTCGTCTCTTTCAAAATATTTCTTAAAATAAGGATAAATTGTTATAATAGGTTGGATCTAGAACATATTATTGATATACAAGAAAATGATATATGTATTATTTTGTATTTGAGTTTTCGGAATGTGATTTTAAAATCAAATGTTAAAACTAACAATTGGCTTGTTATAAGAGTATTCTTTATTGTAAATAGTATGAGAAAAGTACTTTAACGTTTAGTTGTGAAAGAAAAACCCCTTGTTTGCTCAAGTCTTAGATAGGAAAATCTCGAGATCATTAGAGAAACCTCATAAGCTTCAGAGTTATAACGAGACTGAAGATCGTGATGAGCATGCCAAGCATGTAGACGACTTGCTAGACTACTATCGTGTTGGCATAGATGTGAAATGGAAGCTCTTTGCATCAAACATAATTGAATCAGCTCTATCTTGGTACAAGTCCCTTTCGGATTGAAGCATAAATTCATGGCTTGGCCTCTACAAGGCTTTCACCACCCACTTCACCGCCAAGAAGAGACAACCAACCACCATGGTCATTCTTAGCGCTATCACGCAAGGTAAGAAGGAGACTCTAAACATGTATATTGACCGCTTCAACAATGTGGTAGAAGCTATATGAGGCTCAAATGAAATCCTAAAGTATCAGATATTTGTGATGGGAGTCATACAAGAATATGAATTCTGGGAGAAGTTAGGGCGTAAGAAGGCTCCCAATATAAAGGATTTATTGAGTAGGGTGAAACCCTACATCAACTATGAAGAAACGCTATTGGGTGATGGATGTAGTTAGGCACTGGGGAATCCTGGATCTAGCCAAACACCTGACAAGATTTCTGGGTGGTCCTAGAAGAAAGAGCACAGACCCAGCTCAAGGATTGACTCATACACTCCCTTGAACACTTCACGGTAGAGGATCTAGAAGGAGTGCGCTAACATGAAGTTTAAAGAGGTTGTGATAAGGAATATATATTTATATATATATATATATATATATATATATATATATATATATATATATATATATATATATATATATATATATATATATCTGGTAAATAGTATGCATGAATTGATAAGTCTAAATATTACTGTTTCCACAAGATTGATGACTTCAACACTAACGATTGCATCTAGCCAAATGATGCAATTGAAGGACTAATAAATAAGGGTTGATTATCCAGGTATACTAAGGATGGCAAAAGAAGCCGAGACGACTCCCCCAAGAAGAGGAAGTCACTGGAGAAATCCATAGATGGTTAAGGACGAGAGAAAAGGGAAAAAAGTGAGTAAAGGGGAGGACGAAGGACATAAAGGGAAGATCTAGTACATTGTTTATGTCATGAGAGGTGCCCCAAGGTTAAGAAACCCTTCCAAGATCACAATAAAGAGAAATATCACAAAATTTATGGGCCTGAACAAGAAGGAATAAATCACTTTAGCCGTGATTCCAGAAAAGCCAATCCTCAAATTTCGGGATAGCGAAAAGGTTAGGGGAATCCCTAATGAGATATTTCCTTTGGTCATAACAGCCTCAATATTTAAGTTTGACGTATCTAGGATACTAATTTATAGCGATAGATCCTACGACATTATATACTCGGATCTCTTTGAGAAAATAAGATTGAAGAAGGAAAAGCTCTGACCCTATGAAAGATCTAATCTACATGCTTTCAAAGATATTGTAACTCTCTCATGGGGGTACATAGAGCTGATGTTTACTTTGAGGGAGGAATGAAATACCAGAACCGTTAACTCCAAATTCTTGGTCATTCCTTGTTGCGGTTTCTACAACTACATACTATGCAGACCCTTTGATGCAACACTGGACACGATGGATTCCCTTTTCCACCTCAAGGTAAAAAACCACAACGTGCATGACAAGCTGGCTACAATCTGCACTAAACTTTCAGGAGCAAAGATGATCTATAAGGCCTTATAACAGGACCAGAAAGAATATGAAACTAAAGACATGGAGATCATTGTAGTTTCCTTAATCAAGCAGTTGAAAGACATTTCCATCCAGCCTTTCGTGAGCAGAGCTGATAGTTCCATGCTTTTTGTAATTGGCATATTTTTCTAAAACATGGTTCTTAACTGATGTTGAAACATATTTTCCTACTGTCATAATAGGTTCAGCTGTTATGTGTTTTGACAGATGTTCTGCCATATGTTGTAACATCCTAAACTATAACATCCTGACATTTCAGGTTGGTCTTTATCCTTGAAAGATTTTAGGGAAAAATATGAGAATTTGGAATATTCAGATACTCATTACAGGACCAGGAAATCAAGGATTGTTTAGGACAAATGCAGATTAGTCCCTGTTCTTAGAAAAATAATCTTTGAGATTTTTTTAGAAAAATAAGATTTGATTTGGTTTGTATCTAATATGTGTAAAGATCTTGCATCTATTTTCAGAAAGGAGAAGATTGGATTTATTTTAAAGTCCAATCCCATACTGCAAGAGTTTATAAAAAGGAACTTGGGAAACCTAGTTTTTCAAGCATTCACATTATGAAAAATGTGGGTACAGTAAGGGTTGTTATTTTGGGAGTCTCTCAAAGTTCTTCGTGTGTTCGCTCTTTTGTGTCACTCATGTATCTTCTGATACATTCAGGTGGACGTGTGTTCTCACTCTTGAGGTTTTTTTGCAAGAGAGTTGAGTATTGTTCTTGATCAAAGCTTTTAAGCAAGATCAAGTATTATTTTTAGTTAGGGTGCTTAACTAAGTATTTTTATTGGAAAGTGTAATCTTTCTATTTGAGTTTCCTCGGTCACAAGGTGTGTGACTGTTATTTATCACTGCTGTGATTATAGGTGAGATGTCGATTTCTCATTTCTAGATAATGATTTCTAGGTAGAAGTTTCATTGGGTAGGGATTAGGCGAGAAGTTGAAAACTGAGACTGTTTAGGCTTTGAACTAGTACTACTAATAGTAAATTTCCTTCGTGGCTTGGTAGCCCCTAGATTAGGTGTTGTTGCACAGAACTGGGTTAATAATTCATTGGGTTATTTATTATTCTGCAATTTATTTTCAGTTTTAATAAGTGTGCTGTAAGTCACTAGATGTTATAACATCTGTCTTGCCATTGTGTGTTGTTGGGACATCTGTATTGACATATGTTGTAAGTGCCATAATTTCAATTGGCATTAGAGCAAACACCCTGTTCTGTCTATTAGGTGAGATCTAAGGAAACTAATTTCTGGTACTATGGATTCTGAGATAAGATTGTCAGACACCATTGTATTATTTGGTCACTTTGGAACTAGATGTTCTACATATCTCAAACTCAAGGGACAGACTACTTCGTGGTCACATGATGAATCTCCTAAAGAATAGGCTGCTAAGACTGTAACTGCCTTAGCAGGAAAATGTGATTCTAAGTAAGACTCCAGTAGTAGTAAAGAAAATTCCCAGGATTATCTTGCTATTATGTACAGAGAGCTATGCAACAAAAGTTAGGAAGTTTACCATATATGAGTATAGCAAATAAGGATCATAGCTAAGCTCAAGGCAAAGAATGAAGAATATATGGCTGACAACTATGAACTCCAAAGTAAAGTAACCTTATTAACATCTCAAGTTGATAATGTTATCAAGGGTGTTAGGATGTTGAATCATGGATCTAATGTTTTGGATGACATTCTTCAAGATGTAAGAAAAGGAAGAAGACATACTGTAATTGGGTTTAGTCACCAACTCTTGAAAAACAAAGAGAAAACCCCTAAGGTAAAGTTTGTTCCTCCTAAAATACAGGATGGAGAAAAGATGTCTAGTCCAATGTCACAACATCGTGACAAATCTCAAAAAACTCAGACCAGAGTCAAATTTTAGTCCTTGAAATGTTAGTTTTGTGGAAGAAATGGTCACTCAAAGCAAGTCTGTCACAAGCTTCATGGATATCCGAATTATTCATCTCAATCCTGTACATGCTCTTTACATATTAAGCCCAAGATGATTTGGAGAGAAATAAATCTTATTTCTCACACCTCTCTTAAATTCTATTCAAATGAAGACTAATATTTTGACAGTGGATGCTCCAGGCACATGACAAGAGTAATAAACCTGTTAGAAGATGTCAAACCTCATACAACTAGCTACGTTACCTTTAGAGATGGTGAAAAAGGATTAATCAAAGGTGTTGGAAGAATATTTCGTGAAGGATCTCATAAGCTTGATAGAGTTCTGTTTGTAGAAGGTCTGGATGCTAACCTAATAAGCATTAGTCAGCTATGTGATCAAGGTCTGAAAGTAAATTTTACTAATTCTAAATGTCTGGTCACCAATAAAGACAATGAAATACTAATGAAAAGAGACATATCTAAGGATAATTGCTATCTATGGACACCTCATGGAATCAGTGATGCCTCCACCTGCATGATGATCAAACAAGATGAAGTCAACCCATGACATCAAAAACTTGGCCACTTACACTTGAAGAGTATGAAGAAAATTGTGTCTAAAGAAGCTATCAGAGGCATCCCTAATCTCAAAATTGAATAAGGAAGAATCTATGGAGAATGTTAGATAGGAAAAAAAACCAAGATGCCACATCATAAACTTCAACATCAGACCACTACAAAAGTCCTAGAACTTCTTCATATGGATCTGATGGGACAAATGCAAGTTGAAAGTCTAGGTGGAAAAAGGTATGCATATGTTGTTGTTGATGATTTTTCTAGATTCACTTGGGTAAATTTAATTAAATAAAAATCAGAAGTCTTTGAAATCTTCAAAGAGTTGTGCCAAAAACTTCAAAGAGAGAAAGAAAGCAACATTATCAAGATCAGAAGTGACCATGGTAGGGAGTTTGAAAACAATAAGTTTGATAAATTTTGTGCCTCTGAAGGTATTATTCATGAATTCTCCTCTTTTATTACTCCCCAATAGAATGGAGTTGTGGAAAGAAAAAAACAGAATTCTGGAAGAATCAGGAAGAGTCATGCTTCATGCAAGGAAGTTACCGTATTATTTTTGGGTAGAAGCTATGAATACTGCTTGTTATATCCATAATAGAGTTACCTTGAGGACTGCAACATCAAATACTCTATATGAATTATGGAAAGGAAGTAAACCTACTGTCAAATACTTTCATGTCTTTCAAAGTATGTGATATATCTTAGTTGATCATGAACAAAGAAGATAAATGGATCCCTAAAGTGACAAAGGAATATTTTTTGGCTACTTTACAAACAAAAGAGCCTACAGAGTTTTTAACACTAGAACCCAAGTCATGATGGAATCAATAAATGTTGTGATTGATGATTCAAGCATAAATATTGATCTTAATGTTAATAATAATGTTACAACATCCTTCCCAAATGGATGATGAGACAAAGAATATGGAAGAAGATAATACCAATGCTGAAGTAGTTGATGCTGAACCTGAAGATATTCTAGTCGATAAAGGGCCCTCAATAAGAATTCAGAAAGATCATCCTAAAGAACTAATTATAGGAAGGCCCTCAATAAGAATTCATAAAGATCATCCTAAAGAACTAATTATAAGAAATTCTAGCCATCACAACAAGATCAAGGGGAGTAGTTTCTAACTCTTGTTTTGTTTCTAAGATTGAACCCAAGAATGTAAAGGAAGCTTTAACTGATGAATTCTATATTAATGCCATGCAAGAAGAAATTGGTGAGTTTAAAAGGAATGAATTTTGGGACTTAGTTCTTAGGCCTGTTGGAACAAATGTCATTGGTACGAGGTGGGTTTTCAAGAACAAAACGGATGAGAGTGAAGTTGTTATAAGAAATAAAGCCAGACTTGTGGCTCAAGGCTACACCCAAATTGAAGGATTAGACTTTAATGAGACCTTTGCTGCAGTTTCTATACTTGAATCAACAAAATTCTGTTAGGAGTGGTTTGCTTGTTGAAATTTAAGCTGTTTCACATGGATGTGAAAAGTTCCTTTCTAAATTGGTACTTACATGAAGAAGTCTATGTAGATAAGCCAAATGGATTCATGGATCCTACTTATCCAGATCATGTGTTTAAGCTAAACAAAGCTCTCTGTGGTTTGAAGCAAGCTCCCAAAGCTTGGTATGAAAGGTTAACAAAATTTCTTATTAACAATGGTTATAGGAAAGGAGGAATAGACAAGACCTTGTTTGTCAAGGATAATGATGGCAAACTTATGATTGCTCAAATCTATGTTGATGATATTGTGTTTGGGGGAATGTAGGACCAAATGGTGGAACATTTTGTCAAATAAATGCAATCAGAATTTGAGATGGGTCTTGTTGGTGAGTTGACATATTTTCTTGGACTTTAAGTAAAACAGATGGATGACTCCATCTTCATCTCTCAAAGTAAGTATGCAAAGAACACAGTGAAGAAGTTTGGGATAGAGAATGCAAGTCATTAGAGGACACTTACTCCTACTCATTTGAAGTTATTAGAGGATAAAGAAGGGGTTGTTGTTGATCAAAGTTTATAAAGAAGTATGACTGGAAGTTTGCTATATCTTACAGCTAGAAGACCAGATATCACGTTTGCGGTAGGTGTATGTGCAAGGTATCAACTTGAGCCAAAAACCAATCACATCAATCAAATAAAAATAATTTTTAAGTACATTAATAGTACAAGTGACTACGGGATATTGTACTATCATGGTTCATGTTCTATGCTTATAGGGTATTATTATACAGATTGGGCTGGTAGTGCTGATGATAGAAAAAGAACACCTGGTGGATGTTTCTTTTTGGTTAACAATCTAATTTCCTGGTTTAGTAAGAAACAAAACAATGTCTCTCTGTCTATTGCTAAAGCTAAGTATATTGTAGCTGGAAGTAGCTGTTCACAACTGATGTGGATGAAACAAAGGTTGAAGGAATATAATGTTGAACAAGATGTCATGACATTATATTGTGACAATCTTAGTGCTATCAATATTTTAAAGAATCCTATTCAACACATCTGGACCAAGCTTATTGACATTCGTCATCATTTTATCAGAGATATGGTTGATGATAAAGTAATCACTCTATAGCATATACCCACTACAATTGGCTGATATTTTCACCAAAGCTTTGGATGCTAATCAGTTTGAAAAGCTTAGAGGTGAATTGGGAGTCTGCATTATTGAAGAGCTATAGAAATTACAAACATGGAGGAATGCAGTTGTTACTGCATCTTTCCTTTATTTTCTGAGTCTGATAAAGCCTACTCAATTTGCTATAGACAAGGGATAGAACATAAGGTCTCTACAAGACAGCACATGGAATGTAGAAGGATTTTTGACAGGGGCAGGAGATGGAAGACCATATAAAGGTGTTCTGCTGTGTGTGCTTCCAACTGTGTTTGTGTGGGTTTATTGATTGCAATATTTGTGTGCTTCCTTATGTTTACATTTACTCTATTTTTTGTCAATTTTTGGCTAAAAAAGGGGAGTAAAGTGTTAGTGTTTTTGCTGCTAAGGGAAAAGTAGCTATTGTGGTTTCCTGCTGCAACTATTTAGGGGGAGCATGATAGTCCATCATGCTGGTTGATTGTGCTGCTAGTACCAAAAAAATGAAGACTAGAGATTGAAGAATGTGTGCAAGATGTTCTGGCATCCTGTTGGAGATTGAAGAATGTGTGCAAGATGTTCTGACATCCTACTGAATATGAGGACTTTTAAAAAACTATTTTTTGCTGCCTATGCCTCTGATGTATGAACTTGAATAGTTCATGTTCTGGTGTTCCTTTGAGAGGGACTACTGATTTTGTATGACAGGGGGATTAATGGACATGTCTGTTTGTACAAGCTCCAAAGAGCTTTGAAGAAGACCTTGTTTGTGTAACTGGTGTGCATCTGTGATACATCTTTGTATTTTTTTTTTTAAAATTTACATGCTATCATGTAAATATGATTTATCTCCATGACTTAACTATGCTTTGGTTGTTTTATCTAAATTTGCCCAAGGGGATATTGTTAGTTCTACGGTTTTTGTAATTGGCATAATTTTTCTAAAACATGGTTCTTAACTAATGTTGAACAAGATGTTGAAACATCTTGTCCTACTGTCATAATAGGTTCAGCTGTTTTGTGTTTTGACAGGTGTTCTCCCAGATGTCGTGACATCCTACACCAGAACATATTGACAATTCAGAGTGGTTTTTATCCTTGAAAGATTTTATGGAAAAATATGAGAATATAGAATATTCAGATACTCATTACAGGTGCAGGCAATCAAGGATTGTTTAGGACAAATGCATATTAGTCTCTATTTTTAGAAAAAGAATCTTTGATATTTCTTTTAGAAAACTAAGATTTGATTTGATTTGTTCCTAATATGTGTAAAGATCTTGCAGCTGTTTTCAGAAAGGAGAAGATTGGAGGTGACTTTTATTTATCACTACGGTGATTGGAGGTGAGATGTCGATTTCTCATTTCTAGATGTTGATTTCTAGGTAGAAATTGCACTGAGTAGGGATTAGGCGAGAAGTTGTAAATTGGGACTGTTTAGGTTTTGAACTAGTACTACTAATAGTGAATTTCCTTCCTGACTTGGTAGCCTCCAGATTAAGTGTTGTTGCACAGAACTGGGTATCAATTCACTGTGTTATTTATCACTTTGCAATTTATTTCTAGTTTTGATAAGTGTGTTGTAAGTTAGAAGATGTTATAGCATCTATCTTGAAATTGTGTCTTGTTGGGACATCTGTCTTGACATCTGTTGTAAGTGCCATAATTTTAAGAGCAAGTCACCTCAACCGAACAAGCAAAAATATATGATATAGGCAAAATTAAAAGTAAGGATCACAAATCTCAAGGCCAACAAGTAGTGCTCTTGCCACTTGGTTATGTTAAATTTACGTTTTTCTCTATTTATAAAAATGAAATAATTAAAATGTATTATAACCACTTGATTATGAAAGGTAACATTGAGTCTGGGGTACGTCTAGAAAAATCAAAGCCCCACCACAAAAACACTTTGATGTTATAAAAAATGCCATATGCGTATGACTAAAGCCATCAGAATCCCCATAATAACAAAACACACACACACACACACACACACACACACACACACACACACACAGAAACACTCACACAAAGAAAGCAAGCTTAAAAATAAAAAATAATAGACCCTCCCTCTCTTGGTAGGTAGCCACTCTCGAGGCCACGAAGGGTCCACCAATAAATCCACCTTGAACCGGGTTTTCACTTCCGGATATGGGAAGGGGCAGCGAACCTTGGCCGGTTACGGTCCAAAGAGACTTCTAATAAACTTGAGTCATAAATCTCGGAGGAAAATTCAAGTCCCTGAGAAAAGAACCGAGACCAGAAACATCATCACAAATCAAGTATATTGGGAGTAAATAACTAACTAAGATGTATATGCATTATAGGACGATGACGTAAAAGCCACACACACATACACCAAATAGAAGTATATTGATAAAAATGGGACAAACTAGTCCTAGAAAAAAACACATTCCTATTCTCCATGTCATGCTTAAGACGAACTCGATCTCGAGAAATTGGCAAAGTCTGATAAAACTATTTCACTTGCTTTAAGGCACTTTCAAAAGCATCCTTAAAGATAAAAATCATTCTTGCAATGAGTTGGACAACTCTTTTTAGAGATCACGATCCATTGCAATGAAGTTTTATTTGAATAAATAAAATTAAGTTGAGACAATGAATTCCGCTTCGAAGTATGAAAATTTTATGGTGGTATCATTTAAAGAATTTTGAATTTAGTTATTTGAGAACCCGTGTTACAGAGCAGGAATGGTTATTATGATGTTTATATGAAGATGTGACACCAATGTGGTGATTTATGTGTAATTATTAATAAAATAATTGTTGGGTTTAGAAGGGTGTCACAAAGGTGATACCCTATGTGAGAAAATAGGCATTCATGGAAAGAGGCCGCATACCCATCATACCCTATGTGAGAAAATATTGGAAGTCTTAAAGTTCCTTACAATGAATCGTATATTCCCTAAATATATCCAAACACGTCTTGCGACAAATAAGACAAACCTTATCAAAAACAAATAAGAAAACATAAAGCATTATCTAAGAATAATATGGTATTCTATTAGTGACATTATTGATTATCTAAGAATAATATGGTATTCTATAGGTGACATTGTTGACCTTACAAGTATACCAAAATAAACTAGTAACATTTATAAGACAGCTACACACAAAAAATTGATTTATCTCATTATTAATAATATATCATCAAAAAGATAAAAGTAAACATAAAACATAAATTTTCAAACAGGGAAAATTTCATGGTTTCTTCTTCCTCTATCTGTTTTACCAAGTGAAAATCTTCCACTAGAAAATGATCTCTTCATTGCAATTGGACTCTTAACACAGTGCAACACCTTTCTTTTGTACCTTGACTTACTACTTTCTCCTCTTAATCTCTTTGATGAATCCATTGAACATCCTTCTTCACAAAAATCTTCATCTTCATTCATATTCAACACATCACCAATTGAAAAACCATTTTGAAGTGAATGATCCATAGAAACTGACCTACACACCTCATCTCTAATTTCAATTATTCTTTCTCTCCCACCTTGCAAATTACACAAATCACTAAACGCGCGCAACGAAAGCGCCTTCGAATCAACACTCCTATGATGATGCATCCTTGTTTCTTCCACAACAATTTGCTCATCTTCCGAAAAAGTTTCATTTCTTGAAGGAAATTCAATAACCGTAGCAGTGGCTGCAACCGTAGCAGAAGCTGCAACATGTAGTGCTGAAGGATTCAAAGTGAATATGTTAGCGCGACATAGAGGACAAGACGAGTTCGATTTGAGCCATGTGTCGATACAAGGAAGATGAAAAACATGGTTACACATTGGTAAAAGCCTAACACTTTCATCATCTTGAAACTCACTTAAACAAACGGAACAATCAGTGACAGTACCAACGAAAAAACCGTCGCCTTTTCTGTATTTGAACACTGCAATGGACTTAATCTGAACATCATCTAATCCAAAAGTCGAAACTTGACAGTTTTCGCGGCGATTCTGCGTGAATTCGTCAACCGGGTCAGTGCTATTTCTTCCTGAGGAATCTCTCCGACCACAGTATTTGGATATTAAAGTATAGTAAGTTAGTAACAGAAAAGCCGTGGCTAAAATTCCCATGATAGCAATAACAAGAGGAGAAAAATATGGTTTTGAATCATCATCAGGGTATTGAAACGTTGGTGGTGGTGGAGGAGGATAAACTATGTAGCACCATTGTGGACAGTACATGCTACAAAAACCTTGTGAACAGTCCTTACTGTTTAGGTAAGGAATCCATGTTGTCGGATAATCGGGTCGGGCCATGGAGACACTAGGTTAACAGGTTTAAGGGTTCAAACCGAATCGCATCGCAGTTAAATACAAACAAGAGTTATATAATATTACAGAAAAAGTTTCATGTTGAAGCTATGATTAAAGGGATATATTGGTGTTGAAGATTATGTGTGGTAGAGAAAGGAGAAAGAAGAGATGGCACAGAAAAACTTGCAAGATGGAAACAAATTTGTTTGGAAGGAAAAGAAAACGTGAGAAAGAGGTAAGAGGCTTAGATGGAAAGCAAGACAAAGACAAGGGAAACGGGATCTATGATGGGAACAATTTAACTTTTCTTTTGGTTATTGCAACTTTTTCTTTTTCTTTCGTAGCTTTCTTTTTTCTATAGTATAGTTCATCTTTCTTGGTTAGAAATGTTTGTTGACTAGTTAATGAGGTGTGTGCTAGTGTACTTGTGTTGGTTGAGAAATTTATTAACATGATCAATTATTTCTCTTTGTGTTTTTTTATGTCTATGAATTCTCATACGTTGCAAAATTTCTACCTTAATGTAAACAATAGAGATTGTTATGTTAACATCATACTTGAATAAGTTTTAGTTAGACATTAATAATTTAAAAAAAAATAAATTTACATGTTTTTTCCCATTCGCGAGACCCATTGGCAAATGTCTAATCATGGGGTCCAACACAAAAGACATGGCAACGAGTTGGGAACAAGTGAAACCTCAGTCAAATACGGAGTATCTGATCCTAGCCTCTAACTAATCTTCCACCATCATATCTAACCAAACAATGAGTTTCACAATGTGTCATATTAATCGGGACCGATTTCAACACTTCACCCTATATAAGTTTCACATGCGCTAGTTTTAGGTGTTTTTTCACTTACTCTAAATTGTTTTTCAAACATTTCACTTATTTGACAAGGGACCCACTTTCACCTTTATTGTTTTGTTTGGAAGAGGAAGTGTTTAGTAGAGGCATTTCCAAGTCATATTCTATTTCCTAATAATATTCTTTTTTTTCAAAGGTACTACTTCTAACATTCAAACTCTCACTTTTATTTTCTCTAGGTATACTTAGGTATCTGGATAGGTTTCTAGCACTGCTAAATCAAATATTTTTGTGTCAATATGAGTACATTTAGACTCCACAATATTGTGGGATCTAATGGTTTCTCCTAAGGCATTTTGCATTTCAATTACCTTGGAGTACCTATTTTCAAATACAGAGTCAGGGTTAGACACCTCCAGCACATTGTAGACAAGATGATCAGTAAATCGTCGGCTTGGAAGGTCTCTCTTCTATCTACTGTAGGCAGAGCTTTGTTAGTTCAAACTGTGTTTCTAAATATGATAACTCATTATATTTTTGTTTATTCTTGGCTCATTTCTCTCTTAAGGTTTATTGAATTAGCTTCCAGGAACTTAATTCGGAGTAGTGATGTTTGCAAGAGAAAATTGGCGACAGTTTCTAGGAAGAAGGTATGCCAACCCAAAACTTCACATGGCCTAGGTCCCGTGTCTGTCATTTGTCTAAATTAGATCTCTACCCTAAAGTTGGGGTAGGACTTGCACACCTTTAAGGAAGATTAAACATGTTTACTTAGGGGCAGAGTTAATAGACCAACATCCTTTATAAACCATCACATTCCATCTTTAATTTGACAGGGTATGAAGTTTGGGAACAACACTATCTAAAGCCACTCTAGTTGGATTCTTGGGGATTGGAGGAGCATCAATTTCTAGAAAGATTCTTGGTGTGGTGGACCTCTTATTAATGAGTTGCATTTGGATTCCCTTCCATCAAAGTTCAATCTCAACACCAAAGTTTTTGACTTTTGTAGTCATAACGATTGGTCCTTCCCAACTGCTTGGCATGATATTTTCACTTCCATGAAGACAGAGTGAATTCCATAACTTCTTCTGTTGACAATAATAATCAAATGATTTGGAAGACTTCTGGCACAAGGAATTTGTCTTTGAAAGAAACTTATATTTTTAAAAATTGATTGTATCCATCTCTGTCTTGGGCAAAGGACATATGGTTTGAAGACATAACTCTTTCAAAATCATTAATGATATGGAGATTAATGCATGATAAGTTTCTAGGTAATGATTATCTCCAAAATAAAGGGTGTGTTTTGGCATCTGTTTATTCTCTTTGCAATAAAAATTATGAGACCTCTCACCACCTCTTCATCTCTTGTGCTTTTGCTGTCAAAATTTAGTCTTGGTTGAGAATAATCATTAACTCTAATATGCAGTTCAATTCTTCTGATGATTTATGATTATTTTGCAGTAACAATAAATCCCTTCAATGTGCCTTAACTCTCAAAGCTTTGATCATTTTTCTGATCAATGCCATTTGGGTTGCAAGAAATTCAATCCAACTCAAAGATAAGGAGATGTTTTTCAATTCAATTTGTTCTCAAATCAAGGTGCAGGTCAAGCTAACAAGCACTAACACCAAGCTAACTTTAAGAGCCTACTGGGATGATTTTTGTTCTCCTCAAGGTTTTCAACATTCCAATTCAGCTTCCTAGAGCTCTAACCATCAAAGTGGTTATTTGGTGTCCTCCTTCCAAAGATTGGATTTAGTGTAATGTTTATGGAGTTCACTCCCCAATTCTAGTGTTGCAGGCTATGGAAGTATTATTAGAGATAACAATAGTCTAATCATCTTAGCCTTTGTTGAATTTCTTACTCGGGAAATTTTTTTGTTTGCTAAATTTTGTGGGGGTGTCAAGAGCAGTAGAGATAGCGAAAATCAAAAGTTGACCTAGGCTTTGGGTGGAGTCAAATTATCTTATGATGGTCCAGACTTTTCCTTCTACCAAACTTGACTCTGCGCCTTAGCAAATTAAAACCAAATGACATGTTTGCATTAACATGCTTTCTAACATGTCTTTCTTTATTAGACATATATGGAGAAGAAAATAGTTGTGAATTAGTTTGCAATTATAGACCGCACATCTACATCATTGACTTATTTTGTTTTTTTACTGTATTAGAAATGACTAATTTAAAAATATTTTAAATTTGTTTTTTTTAATTCAAATTCTTTTGGGTTCTTAGTGGGTCTTGGATTAGTCCACCAACTTTTTATTGTGTATCGATTTTCTTTTAATATATTTTAGTTTTATAAAAAAATTAATTTGAATATTGAAGTGTTAACTTTACAAATTCCCTCCCCTATGCTATATTGAAAAGACTCAACACCGCATTGGAAGATGTCTTTCTTTTTTAAGTTTCTTATTCTTGATTCTACCTTGACAGATCACAATCTAATTGTTATCAATGTTGATGCCTAGGTGAATGCGGAAAATCTAGAATGTAGTGAATCTCATGCATTCAGTTTAAGTCATTCATAAACTGCAATAAAAACTTAAAGATTAAGATTTTTCATTAATTGTTGCAATGCTATGTGTGGAGCTGATTTGGCCGTCAAGTTAGTTGTACCTGACATATAAGAAGTTAAGTTATATAATAAATTTTATATTTTTTGGATTAAATGCATCACTTAGGCTAGCCTAGTAACAGTGAGCATAAATTAAACCAAAAAAAGAGTTGTTAAATATTAGAGAAATTTGTTTATTTTTACTTGTGCCATGTGGTACGACAATGTTCACTGAAAAACATAATTTGCATAAATTAATTTGGAATCTATCTATTTGTTGGGACACTTGTACTTTTGCTATTTAGTGGTAAAATATGGCTATGGTGCTTTGTTGTCGCTTTCTCTTTTTTGTTTTGGGAATTTAGCATAACTATTTTTTTTTAATTCTACTTTGCATATATTCTCCTCCCACGATCCTAACAGTTGGTATATTTCTATTCAAGTTTGGGACTAACTTATGCGTAAAGATATATTTCAATACTTAAGCTATAATAGTAAAGGTGTTAGACTACTTTTACTTTAAGAAAACAATCATAACTAAAATATAAAAATAGAATTGCCTTGGTACTTTGTATTGCATATAAAAAGAGTTTATGTTGGGGGACTTATTATGAGCATAGATACAAAGTTAAGGAGTATTCACCTTTGTGAGAGATATATCATTTGTTTACCTAAAATCTTAAGGCAATAGGTGAGTGGATTCTCCCACTTATAAAGGTTCAAGTCACCACATTCCTATCCAATGTGATATTGTTTCCCACTTACTCACACTTGTATTATTATTCTAACACTCCTCTCAAGTGTGAGTCCACAATACTCCCCATTACTTACACGTGTACCATCGTTACCTCTTCTTAGGCATTTCGATACAAGTAAGTCGGTCTTTTTCTCAAATCAAAGGCTCATGATATCATTTTTTGGATGAGTTTTTTCACTAGGGAGCATTGATACATAGTGTAGGACTAGGCACCTTTGTGAGAGACTCGCCACTTATTCATCCAAGGTTTTGGATGAATAAGTGGTGTGTCTCTCACAAAGGTGTCTAGTCCTACACTATGTATCAATGCTCCCTAGTGAAAAAACTCCTCAAACAAATGATATCATGAGCCTTTGGTTCGAGAAAAGGAACAAATTACTTGTATCGAAATGTCCAGGAATAGGTGTCTCGTTGCCCAATAAGAGGTAACGGCGATACAAGTGTAAGTGAGGGGGAGCATTATGAACTCACACTTGAGGGAGGGTGTTAGAATAATAATGCAAGTGTGAGTAAGTCGGGAAATAATCCACATTGGATAGGAATGTGGTGACTTGAGAATATATAAGTGAGAGAACCCACTCACCTATCACTTTAATGTTTTGGGTAAATAAGTGGCGTGTCTTCCACAAAGGTGCATAGTCCAACACTATGTATCAATGCTCCCTAGTGAAAAACACTATTGTAGAGATAATTATATATTGTTGAGATAATTATGAGTTGTTGAGAGTATAACTCATATTATTAAGATAATTATGCATTATTGAGATAACTATAGGTTGTTAAGTGTATAGCTCATATTGTTGAGATAATTGTGGGTAGAGATAATTATTTCTTGAGGGAAATTAGGATTAAGGCTTTAGACAATTATTTTATATAATTATATCGGACTTGTAACATTGTAATTCAATCAATTCATAAGACATAAATAAAGGAAACTATAGTCACTCTACAGTCGCAGGGTAGGCATCATTAGATGAACTGCGTGAATAAAAATTTTGTGTGTTTCTCTCTACTATGATATGTATTTGTATTACTGTTATAACAAGTATCAAATGACGCTTAATCCTGGAGGTGCAAAATTCAAAGTGACTTAGTTTGACAGAACAAGAAATTTTGATTTATGACAAAGGAGGATTAAGGATATGTCGGCTAAAAAAATTTTTAGAAGGTGCTTCGTGATGAGAAACCGACAAACATCACAACCATTAATTGAAACGAGATGAAGGAGAAGGTAGCGGGTTTAATAAGACTTTGCGTTTATGATGATATGATGAATCATATCCTGGACTTCACAACTCCGAAGGATGTTTTGGATAAACTGGAAAATCAGTACATGTCCAAGATGCTCATGGACAAATTGTTTGTGAAGTAACGTCTCCATAGCCTGAAGACGCGGGAAGGAGGCGATTTGCAGGCTCATGTCAACACTTTCAATAACATCCTTCCTGATTTGATACGACTTGGTCTGAAGGTTGACAATGAGGATAAGGACAATATTTTAATGTGCTTTTTACCAAACTCTTATGATCACTTGGTGACCACTCTCACATACAGAAAGAAATCAATTAAGACGAATTATATTTCTTCTACCCCTTTGCAACACGCACAACATTGCCAAAGTGTAGAGGAAGGTGAAGGAAGTTCAGGTGAAGGTTTTATGAAGGGAAGTCAAGACCGTGGCAGAGTCAAGGGTAAGGCAGTGCATTCTAGAAATAAAAAGAGGTTCAAGTCTAAGAACAGAAAAATAGCAGCATGTTATGATTGCAATCGAATTGGCTATTAGAAAAGGGACTGAACGAACAAGTCAGGTTACAATAGTTTATCAAATGTAGTTTAGTAGGATGGTTTCTACAGTTAAGAGAGTTTTCTTTGTATTTCATCTACAAAGTGCTTTGATGCATGAATAATTGATTTTGGATGCTCCTACCATATGAAGCTGCACCGGGAGTTGTTCAACTCTTTTAAATTATGTGATTTTGGTTTTGTTTATTTAGGTAATGATAAAACTTGTACCATCACTAGAAAAGAGGAAAATTAAAATTTCCTTGGATGATGATGGCGTGTGCACATTGAGTGAGGTGCGTTATGTTTTAGAATTGAAGAAGAATTTGATTTCTATGGGTACTCTTTAAAGGAATGATTATTCATTTTGGGCATATGTAGTAGAGACATCAAGAGGGTCTGCAATGATAGTGATGATAGTAAAGAGGTCTACATACAACATTTATAAGTTGTTAGAGGGCACCATCATGGGGGAAGTAGCATCTGTTTAAAATGATAATGATGCAACTAAACTATGGCACACTTGTTTGGGTCATCTCATTGAAGTTGGGATGATGGAACTACATAAGGGTATTCGCAATTTCACAATTGGATTGTGCAAGTATGGTGTTCTTGAGAAATAGTGTAGAGTTCGTTTCAGGATCGGGCAACACAAGACTATTGGAATCTTAGACTATGTCCATTCTGACATCTGAGGGCCTACAAAAGAGCTCTTCCTTAGAGGTTTATGGTACTTTGTGACATTTACTGATGATTTTCTCGTAAGGTATGGGTTTATTTTATGAAATATAAATTTGAGTTCTTTTCTAAGTTTAAACTGTGGAAGGTATAGGTTGAGAGCCAGACAGGGAAAAAATAAAGTATTTGCAGTCTGATAATGAAACCGAATACAATGACAAGAAATGTATGAATTTGTGTGAGGATAATGGATTCCAAAGGCACTTTTATGTGAGGAAGACACCATAGTCGAATGATGTTGTATAGAGGATGAACAAGACTCTAACGGGGAAGACAAGGTGCCTTCGGTTGAATGCCGGTGTTTCAAAAGGTTTCTAGACAACACTTAATATGACATTATATATAGTCAACAGATCACCACGGGCTTCATTGGATGGAAAATTCGCAGAGAATGTATGGACATGTAACCCGATTAATTTGATTAGTTTGAGGATTTTTAGGTGTCCAGCATATGTGCATATTTCCAATGAGGATCGATCTAAACTTGACACCAGGTCAAAATAATGCATCTTTATTGGCTACTATAAAGGTGTGAAGGGGTACAAGTTATGGTATCCGGTTAATAGGAAGGTGAGTGTTAGCAGATATGTTATATTTGATGAGCACTTGATGTTGTAATAGTCAGATGTGACAATTTTGCTAGATACTGAGGAAAAAGTTCTAGTCAGGACAAGATTCAGGTGGACATTGAGGAGCCATCAGTGAGTCCAAGGCAGATCATAGCCCTACAGCAAGGTGAACCAGACTCATATTCAGGTGGAGTACAAGACTATATACTTGTGAGTTTGAAAACTTTGTAGCATATACTCTTCTTACCAGTTCAAAAGACCCATCTACTTTTCGAGAGGCAATGGCTATCTAGGGGAAAGATAAGTGGATGGATGCTATGGTGGAGGAGTTGGAGCCCTTGAAAAATAATGAGACATGGGATCTTATTCAACTCCCACATAGAAAAAGAGCTATTGGATGCAAGTGGGTATACAAGAAAAAGCCAGCAATAATAGAAAAATAAGGGGAAATTTTCAAGGCTCACATAATTGCAAAGGGGTATTCACAATAGAAAGGGATTGATTATGATGAGATTTTTTAGTCTGGGGGTTAGAAACACTTTTATCAGGGCAGTGTTGGATCTAGTAGCAACATGGATATGCATTTAGAGCATATGGATGTACAAACAACTTTCCTTCATGGTAGTTTAGAGGAGAAAATTTACATGGAGCATCCAAGGAGATTGAATGAACTTGGACATGGCATACTTGTTTGTAAATAAAAGAGTTCTTCGTATGGCTCAAAGCAGTCTCTGAGGCAGTGATATAAGCGCTTTGATTCATACATGCTCCGAATTGGCTATAGTGGGTGTGATTATATGTTTATGTGAGGAGCCTTGATGATGACTCTTTTATTTTTCTGTTACTTTGTGTTGATGATATGTCGATTGTTGCCAACCATTTGCATATTAGAAATAATTTGTTAACCAAGTTGGGTAAGAAGTTTGATATGAAGGATCTGGGTTCTGCAAAGAAAATTCTTGGGATGAAAATTCACAGGGACAGATGAGCTAATAAATTATGGTTTTCTCATAAAAGTGTTAAATGTGTTTTCAGCAAATTTTACATGAGCAAAACAATGCCTATAAGTACTGAATTGGTGAATAATTTTAATTTCTTTTTGGAACAATGTCCGAAGATAGACTCAAAGATTGAATGTATGTCTTAGATTCCTTATGCCAATGCAGTTGGTTGTTTGATGTATGATATGTTTTGAATAGAATGGATTTGGCACAAGTAGTTAGTCAAGTGTGTAAATTCATGTCCAAGACAGGGAAAGATCATTAGGAAGCAATCAAGTAGATCCTAAGGTACTTCAAGGATACAATAGATCTTGGTATCATGTTCTACATGGAGCAGGGTGTTCCTCTGTTGTGGGATATGTGAATTATGACTATGCAGGTGATCTGGATGACAGGATGTCTACAACAAGGTATGTCTTTACTCTTGTGGGGGTACCTATATGTTAGAAGTCATATGCTCAATCCATACTATATATGTCTACAACTGAGGCAGAATACACGGCAGTAGCTGAAGTTGTCAAGGAAGCATTGTGGCTTACAAGTTTATTGAAAGAGTATGGTGTTAGGAAAGGTGGGGTTCAGTTGTATTGTGATATCTATTTGGGTAACAATCAACTGTATCATGCTAGGACCAAGCATATTGATGTGAGTTTCCACAGGACTAGGGAGTTATTGGCGTCCAACATACATTACTTAAAAAGGTTCACACTTCAATTTTTTTTTGATATGTTAACCAAGCCAGACATCAATGACAAGTTCAAACATTTTTTTGACTTGTTACATGCTTCTCAGTGTTAAGCAGGAGGTTTACCTCCCCAGTTTCCAGGATGAATCGTTATGCAGGAAGCCTTCATATGAGTTTGATATTCGCCAAGGTGGATATTGTTAAGTATGACTCATATTGTTGAGATAATTACGGATTATTGAGATGATTATGGGTTGTTAAGCGTAAAACTCATAATGTTGAGAGAATTATGGATTATTGAGATAACTATAGGTTGTTAAGAGTATAGCTCATATTGCTGAGATGATTATGGGTAGCGATAATTGTTTGTTGAGGGAAACTAGGAATTAGGCCTTTAGATAAAATAAAGCCTTGTATTATATATATATATAGCTTGTAACACTCTAATTAAATCAATTCATAAGACATAAATAAAGGGAAATATAGTTATTCTATAGTAGCAGAGGTAGGCACCATTGATCGAATGACGTGAACAAAGCTTTTGTGTGTTTCTCTCTACTCTGATTTGTATTCGCGTTACTATTCTAACAATAACAAATATTTATAATAAATTTGTTACAATTATTATATGAGATATGGACAACATTAATTAGAGTTATTGTCAAAGGAATGATTGAAACAATATCAATTGATCTAACATGTAAGGTTGAAGTATGGTCATTTCAATCTTGTTTTGTTTATGATGAAGTTAGACTTAAGAGAGGTGTTGACGAAAAAGGGTTATTTTAAAATTTTAGAGGTTTTATGTTGATTAACTATGGTTCAACCATGACAAAATAATAGGAATCTATTTTAATTTATGGTTTAATCACGACATATCTATTATTAGGCCTTATTTACCGAAAATTTTATTTGAAAATTTTTGAGTTCCTATGTAGTTGTTCATCTTGCACATCCTTAAAGATGACATTGCGAAAGAGTATTTAGGTCTGAGTGCAAAATTACTCTTGTCTCTAGATTTAGGACCACTGATAGATTTCGAGTATTGTCAATAGAATATGAAGTAGTTTTTAAGTATGTGTCCCTCTATGTTTGAATAAACTTATATGCATAAGTTTTGTAAGAGATTTTTCATGTTTAAAACTTCTTATTCAAAAGAATATGGTCACTTGAATTGATTTTTGTACTCAAATAATTCTATTTTTCCCTAGAGAAGGTAAACCAAAGGAGGACTAGGAAATTCTATTTTTGGAGAGTACTTAGCTATCACCTCTCGCCGCCCAAAGTTGAGGTTGTAGTCGCCCATTATTCACAACGCGTCCCCTTTAGTCGCATCACTCTCCCTATGTTTGGATTGGGTCGAACCACTTGTCATTCGTTGGAGTGGCGTGTGAATAGACATGTCTTTGATGACTAAAAGTATAGAAGTGCAATTAGAGAGAGTAGCCATATTCCCCATAAAAATAAGGGTCCTACCGGTCTTACACTCCTAAGAAATTGGAGAATAACCGCTCCTTGGGTCCTAGAATACATGCCTAGTAAACCTTTATAAATACCTCAAGTAAGGAAGTTGAAGGGGATACAATTCACACAGAAACTACGCATATCCAGAGTTCTTCAACATCCCACGTGAGCTTTCTTTAATAACAAGTTCAAAATCCTAAAGCAACCTTACACAATTAGTGATTATCACTCATTGTACTTTTAACAAGTACAATTATTTTAAGTTTATGAATTGAATCTTAGTCATTTTAAGACTTGGTTCAAACACCTGTTTACATAAATAGATTCATGCATCCATAAGACTTGGACCAAGGATATGGATGAATCTGGAATCAATACATATGATTATGATAATTCTTTCCTTTGACTTGGGTCGCCTAGGCCAATGACTCTTTATTTACTAGAATCGATTCAAGAATTGAATCATGTGAATCGAATCATTCTTGTTCAGGATCACATGAACTTTGAATCTATTCATGTGAATTGAATCTTTCATCTTATGAATCAAGTCAACTTTATTTTATTTAAATATTAATTGTTGTGAGGATTTTTTTTAATATATCCAAATATATGTGTATATATCACTGTTATTTCTTCCATGTATCAATACTACCCATGTTACATGATTCTTCACATAATAAAAATAATAATGATACTCAATTTAAACATTGTTAGATTTAAATTTTTAAAGATAGATATTAGATTGTGTTTGGCATTTGAAATACAAAGTATATTTTTTACAAGAAAAATATTGATTTAGGAAGTGAGGTGGAGCTAACATAAGAAAATTTTAAACTTGCATCCTCATTGATCTCAACTTCTTAAGGGCCATCATAGTTTAAATGAATATGCATATTATTCGAGTTGTTGGAAAATTGATGACTATCACTAATGTCAAATACCCATTTTTACGCGATAAGTTATGAAGATGCATAATGATCTATTATAAGATTGTTAGATTTTGTAATCTTTGGAAATTAGGGAGCAATGTGGCCTAGGATTGAGCAGAATTAAGAATATGGTGGTCTGATACACAAAAGGTTAAGTCACAATTCTCGCGTGACTGATAGCCATATCCACGATTATAACTTGAACCACATCAAAAATTCCCATGACTATGGAAGTACTCATGCATATTACTTATGTTGAACTAACCCCTAGTAGGTAGAAGTAGAGGTTGTTGATTTTGTAAGTATGCGTTAGAGAGCATCATTGGAAGACGACAACCAAGGGAAAGAAGAGTGTCAAAAGTATAAATGGATAAATTCAAGTTAAAGAGGTCAACTTAAGAGAATCAATGTCTAACTAAAAGGTGGAGGACCTTTAATGACCATCTTATTCAGAATATTAATGGAGATATTTTTGAGGGAAATACATTTCAACACTCCTTTAAGGATGTTTCTGATATGATACATATCAAACTCAAAAGATAGGAAAGCTTTTTGATATGGCATTTGTGTGGAGGCTCTTTATGTTGATGATATACCTAAACGCATGTGATCAAGATTGTTGACATTGATGGTATCATTCAACGGATGTGATCATGGAACCTATTAAAAGTTTAAAAAATGATAAATGGATTTATCAGTCCTAGAGGTTGAGCTAACTCTCATAGAGAAGGAAAATCGACGGTGGCTTGTTATCTCTTCAAAAAGGGAATTTAGCTTGAGATTTTGAGGTAGTACACTTAATATAGATTGAAAAACCAGAAAACCCTGATGGATTCTCTAGTAAGTGATTTATTTACCACTCAGTCAATTAAAATTTAGTTTCTACTAACCTATGGTTAAGTTTCAAGTTCTTTTCAAGAAAAAGGGTGCCAAATACATCACACCCCAGAGTCCAATATTAATCTGAGGCCCAAGGAGGCTCAAATCAAGTTGTCCAAAAGTTTTCTTGATACGGAATGATTATCCATCTCTATAAGGTAACTAGTTCCTTTTAAATGGGATATATGTTATTTTATATTGTTACTCCTTTTTTATAATGACAAAGGGGAAGAAGTATACTCTCAGGGGGGAGTAGACTATACTCTCTAACTAATTAAGGGGGAGTTTGATCACTCCAAAAATACATGTATTCGTTCTTGTTACCACCTCCCCTGAGAGATATGTTGTCATCATAAAAAATGGGGAGAATGTGGATCTATGTGCTTCTAGGTAATGAAGACCAGCATCTAAAGTTTTGATGACGACAACACATAGGGATCTATGTGCCAGCATAAGAGGACTTAAGATCAAACTGCTTATACAATCAGACTATCTAGAAATAATCTTGAAGCCTCTTTGGGGAAGATGTTATAGCTCGCTAGGTCATGTTTGTCGGTCTATCTGAGTGAACCGAGTATTATAAAAGTAAGGTAGTAGCTCAAGAGTACTAAGGAAACTCTCTCTCTCTCTCTCTCTCTCTCTCTCTCTCTCATACACACACACACATACACTTAAAAATTCTTTTCAAAAATGTTTCTATCATGCAAATTATTTTCTTAGCCAAAACAAGTGATTAAAAAGTTGTCTAATCTTTTTGCAAAGTCTTTTTGAACTAACCAATTGATTAGGTACTTAAGCCAATCTATTGGATTTTTTTTGTTATCTAATGAATTGGACCGTTATGCTAATCCATTAGAAAATGGCTAATCGATTAGCCAAGCGATGGGGACAACGTCTTAACGACCTACAATGGCTATATATCTTATATTTCCTTTTTGGCATGCAAATATTTTAAAAATGTGTTTTCTAAGTGATTAGAACATTTTTCTGATCGATTATAAAAGTGATAAACGATTACAAAATCAATAAGGATAACACATTAGTGTTCTTCAACAACTCTATATCCAAACTTTCCTAATTGGGTCTCATAATCGATTATATTTGAACTTTTAATCGATTAGACTAATCAATTAGATAATCCATTCGGCCCATGGATTGTTTCCTTTTTTGGTGATTCCAACTTCTATATAAAATGAGATCCCCCTCACTTCAAAACACACCACTTTCCATTGATTTCATAATTCTTTGGAATTTATCTTTCTTTCTCTCCTTAATAATTTTCTTATTTCACTTGTGGTTTCCTAAGTGCTTTTGAATTAAGCTTTATTTGTCAGGAAGATAATATTTGTAAATGGTCGTGCTGGTTGTTTAAATTCTTAAAGGTGCGGTACCTTTAAGAGATCGAGTTCTTGGTTCTTGAGATCAACCTGTGGTAAAATCTCTATTATTGGTTAAAAAGATCAGTTGTAAATCTCGAATTGGTTTGATAGCATAACCCGGGGTAAAATCTGTCTTTTGGTTGGGGATAAGCTTGTTAAAATCTCAAGATCAAATAGTAATAAGGTTTGTGGAGATAACCTGTTAAAAGCTCAACGTCTATAGTGAAAATCTCAAGAAGACCTCTTGGAAACAGGACTAGGCCAACATTCAGCCAAACAAGTATAAAGTCTATAGTGAAAATCTCAAAGTCTAATATCGAATGTATATGTTTTTGTATCATGAACTTGATATTATTTTTCTATTATAATTTTAATGATACATTGAGTGTGACTTAATCGTGAGACCATATTAAACAAAAAGGATGTTATTTTTAAAGTATTTGTAATCAAGCTTTACTATCATTTAGGACAATAGTGATGCATAGATACTATTATGTGATTACACTAAATAAAATTTAATTTTATTATGTGTTAATAGTATTTAAATTATTCAATATATTAACATATATAATTTATTTGATTAAACATGATTTAATTAAATAAATGAGAATTGATAGTTAATTAAATTAAATATAAATTACTTTGATTATTTTATTTTATTTTATTTTATTAAAAGATTTAAATTAAATATAAATAAGATTGGGGTTGGTTTTGAAAAAGTCCAAAATAAGAGCATTAGGGTTTTAGTAGCTCTTTATAAATAGAGAAGCTCTTTGTACTGTTCTTAGAAGCAAAAATTTACCAGATACACAATTCAACTCCCCTTCTTGTATATTTTTCTCACCTTTAATATTAGAGACAATGGTATTTTCCACATTCGTGATCAATGTTAAAGCACGCATCAAGAGGTAACTCATAATTCTTATTTCGTGTTTGATTTGTGATTAATGGTTTAATCAAGATCCGTTCATCGGGATCGTTTCACTAAGAGGATCAAATATTTTGAAAACTCCCTCTTAAATACCTTCACTCCCTACTCCATGCTGAACATGATACCACAATCTATTGTACCCTTGAAATACCTTAGGATCCACTTGAGTGCTTCCTAATGCTACTACTCTGGCTTGGACATTAACTTGCACACTTGACTACACTGGCATAAACCTGATCTAGTGCAAACCATAACATGCATCAAACAACCAACTACACTGGCACAAGGAAACTTAGGCATACCTTCATTCTACGAGTCTATCTTTGGACATTATTTCAAAGAGAGCTTAAAATGATTCGCCAATGGAGTATTCATATGTTTTGCTTTACTCATGTCAAACCTTCTCAAAACACATTCAACATAACCTTTCTGAGACAACCATAATTTATTAGCTCCTCTAATTTTTCTTAAAAATAAGTTGGGACAAGTTAGTTCTGTACTGGATCATAAAAGCATATTAACATGTCTTAATTCTTGTTATATTTCAGATATAGAACGTCTATATTCTTTGAGTTCTATTCTTTCTTTAGTCAGCTCCATCTGATCAGAGTTATGTGCATGAAATTTTAGTCTGTTTCATATTCATCTTCATCAAAATTTATAGAACTGTCAAGATTTGTTGGATTAGAACTCCTAAAATTTATACGTATTCTTGGTTGAATTTTTCTATGGTTTCTCATTCTATAGTATACTTGTGAATGATATTCATAAAAATATCCTTCAAAAAATTCTAAATGATGTGAAGCAGAAGTGAATTCATTTAAATTGCCGACTAGACATTTCGATTCACGTTCTTCAAAATCTTTTTCTATTATGTCTTGAAATGTTTTTAATATTATTTTTTCTTGAAAATAAGAAAAGTTTAATTTCTTTAGAATAATTTTAACTAGATAAGGGTATGGAAACGTCTTAAGTAAATATGTTATTTATTCATCAAAACTTTGGATGAACACAAGTCCTAATAATTGTATGGTGGAGTTAAGTTCACAATAATTAAATTCAAAATAATTTGAAAAATACCTTTGTGTTGTGAAATTAGAATTTTCATTTTCGAGTTCCATAATGCAACTTTATTTTCTTTTGAGTGAAAG
The DNA here is from genome assembly GCF_029867415.1 of Vicia villosa. Taxonomy (NCBI): domain Eukaryota; kingdom Viridiplantae; phylum Streptophyta; class Magnoliopsida; order Fabales; family Fabaceae; genus Vicia; species Vicia villosa. The sequence continues at coordinate 52,776,575 of NC_081186.1, forward strand.
GTATTTTTGTTTTATATTATTATTCCTTCTTCATATTGCTTGTTTCTCTTGAGATATGAGTTCTTCACATTTATTAAAATTGAATTCTCAGACAAAAATCAAATTTTGAAAAATGATACAAATTATTAAAAAAGATTGATTCATTACAAAAATGTGTGGAGATGTGCATTATGTCTCTATATGAATTTCCATCTCAAAAATCTTATTTGCAACGCCCAAATCCTTCATATCATCAAACTCCTTACCCAACTTGGTCTTAAAATCATTTACATCATGTAAATGATTGACATCAATCAACATATCATCAACATAAAATAACAGGAAAATAAAAGATCCATCATCAAGGCTCCTCACATAAACATAACAATCATAATCACACCTTCTATAACCAATTCGGAGCATGTATGAATCAAAGCACTCGTACTACTGCCTTAGAGTCTCCTTCAAGCCATACAAAGACCTCTTTAATTTTCAAACAACTCTGCCATGTTCAGTATCATTGAATCCCTCTGGCTGCTTCATGTAGACTTGCTCCTATAGATTACTATGGAGGAAAGTTTTTTCGCACCTATCTACTTTAAATTCATATCCCTGTAGGCTACCAAGTTCAATATTATCTAGATAGAAGTGTGTATAATTACCCAATTGAAAAATCTCATTTTAATCAATACTATTCTACTGCGAATACCTCTTTGCAACTAGGTGGGCCTTAAACTTTTCCCATTCTTTTTCTATTACTGCTGGCTTTTTCATTTACACCCACTTGCAACCAATTTCTCTATTTCCCTGTGGCAGCTGAGCAAGATCTCATGTCTAATTATTTTTCAATGACTCCATCTCCTCCACCATAGCATCCATTCACTTATCTTACATCTAGATTTCCATAACCTTTCAAAAATTATAGGGATCTCCTTAACAAGTAAGAAGAGTGTATGCTTCTAAGTCTTCAAATCCATATTTCACTAGAGGTGTAATACGATGGGGCTCCCTATCACACACAAGTGTATAGTCTTGTAATCCATATGAATCGTACACTCCACTTGAATTTAAGCCTAGTTCATCCTGCTATTGGGATACAATCTTCCTTGGACTCACTGGTGGCTCCTTAATGTCCACCTGAATCTTGTCTTGACTAGAACTTTCTACCTCAGTATCTGGAACATTTGTCACATTCGACTATTTCAATATTGAGTTCTCATCAAATACAACATATCTTCCGACAACCACTTTTCTCTTAACTGTATCCCACAACTTGTGCCCCTTCACACCTTTATTGTAGCCAATAAAGATGCATTGTTTTGGCTTAGGGGCAAGTTTAGACCGGTCCTCTCTAGAAATATGCACATATGTTGGACACCCTAAACTCCTCAAATTAATGGGATTACATCTCCACACCTCCTTTGCAACTTTGCCATACAACGAAACCCATGGTGATTTGTTGACTAGATAACATGACATATTGAATATTGTTGCCCATAAACCTTTTGAAAGACTATCATTCAACCGAAGGCACCTTGCATTCTATGTCAAAGTTTTGTTCATCCTCTCTATAACACCATTATATTATGGTGTCTTCCTTGTGCCTTTGGATTCAATTCTCTTCACATAAATGCATGAAGTTTTTATCGGTGTATTCAATTCCATCATCAGACCACAAATACTTTATTTTTCTTTCTATCTGGTTCTCAACCTCTACCATCCATAGTTTGAACTTAGCAAAGACCTCATATTTTTATTTCATAAAATAAACATAGACCTTACGTGACAAATAATCAATTAATGACACAAAGTACCGGAAACCTCCAATAGAGGTCTCTTTTGTAGGTTTCTAGAAACCAGAATGTACATAGTCTAAGATTCCCTTGGTCTTGTGTTGTCCGGTTCTGAAATGAACTCTATAATGTTTCCCAAGAACACAATACTTGCACAATCCAATCGTGCAACTGCGAACACCATTCACCAAATTCCTCTTATTTAGCTTCATCATCCCACGTTCACTGAAATAACCCGAACTCGTGTGCCATAGTTTGGTTGCATCATTATCAGATTCAGTAGATGCTACATCACCCATAACTGTGCCCCCAACAACATTTAAAGGTTGTTTGCAGTTTTCCTTGCCCTCATTGATGTCATTGCCCCTCTGCTAACCACCATGATCTCTATATCTCCCTTTGACTGAAATAAATAATCATTCGATCATGAGCCTATCGATCCGGGCCACCCACCGTTTATATGCGCACCAAGCCCAATAATGTTGGGTGCAAGGGAGTGTATTGAAAAAACCAAATCCCATATGTCAATAATTCGGGCCACCCACATTGGTAAAAAAAAATCCAAGTCTCACGGTGGTTAAAGATAGAGTCACAAATTTTTTTATATAGAATCAATCCCCTCATCTTACAAGTCAATTTTATAGAAATGAAATCAAACTCTAATTCTATAAGATAACAAAGCTCTCTTCTAAAAGATTTACCACGCTAGCCCGAAAACTCTAATCCGAAAACTCTAATCATACTGAAAAAACATTACATACTTTAATCAAACTAGAATAACACTCATGTCATCTCATTCCAATATTATTGAGTTCATACTTTAATCAAACTGGAATAACACTCATGTCATATCATTCCAATATTATTGAGTACATAAAAGTTTGATTAAAACAAATTTCAAGGATGTTGCATTCACATGACTGAATTTAAACATTGAACCTCGAATAATAAATTGATTACAAGAGTTATGGACAACATTAACGTAGAGTAATCATTAGATGAATAATTGAACAATATCAGTTAATCTAACACTAAATAAAGGTACAATGATTATATGATTTATCTATAGTTTTGATCCGTATGTGTCATCTTCTTTATAATTTTTTCTCTTATATTTAAATTTGCAATTTATTCTCCATAGTTTTATTTCTAATAATGTGATAAGTGAGATACATATAATATCTAAATTTATATTATATAAATAAGTTATTAAGTGATAATCTATCTAATCAATTCTTTGCATCAAATTTAATGACTTTTGTAATATGAATTAATATCAATTTTAATAAAATTTTAATAATTTTTTTTAATAAGAATTCATGTAGGCACTGATACATCTTCAATTGAGATGTCACCTAAGCATTCTAAATACCACACGTCAGAATTAAGTCTCACTATTACATATATTATTACATATATTATTTTTTCTCCTACAATCAATTATAGTTGTGATTTTTCACCAAGCAATTCACCAACCATTTATATTTATTATTTTTTTTCTTGCTATGTGAGCAATTGATACTAATAAGCCACGCCATTACAATATTGTTAGGTATGATATTTAATAAGAAGCCACTTGGCATTTATAGTGGGTCCATGATTGTAACAAGTGATATGGCTATATTCGGTTAAATCAACTTGTAGTAACTGCAAAAATTTATATGTCACCTTATCTTATGTCTCTTAGTTCATACACTTCAGTTTTCAACTCAATCAACCACATATCTCTTCCATCAAAAATCAACCACATGTCACTTTTAAAAGGTTTACATCAAATCAAATACAACTTCAATTCAACTATATCATATATTGAGTCCAAAAAAATAAAAATAGGATATGTATAGTTTAGCTTAAATGGATAAACAAAGAATGTATATGTTTTGTAAAAAGTAGAATAGTTCTTACGAATAATGGAATTAAATTAAAATACAAGTTTGACAAGTTCTAATAGTATGTTCTGGACTTTTCTAATGCCCCTATGGCTAATTAAAATTCAACGAGATGTTGTTACATATATATACTTTTTAATATCTAATACCAAAAAATCTACTAAAAATAAATAAATTTATTTACTTTGACCAACATATTTTCTATAATTTTGTGGAATTATCAGCAAATTGAAGTGTCATGCTATACATAAATTTTTGTAAATAGATAGAGATGTCATACTTGCCCTAGTAATAAGATGTACTTTTTTTTTTATCATCAGCACTTTCAGCCCTATTTACATCACAACCTACTGATATTGAATTTGTATCATGTGAATATAGAATGTCATAGTCACAAGTCCCATTTATGTATTTCATGATTCTCTTTACTTGAGTGAGATGACTAGCCTTGGATTTAGCTTGATATCTAGCACATACCCCTACCACAAAAGTGATGCCAGGTCTGCTTGATGTGAGGTATAGCAGACTTCGTATCATACTTATGTAGATACTTTGATTTACATCAACTCCATTTTCATCTTTTCTTACTTTCACATGTATTGCAGTAGGAGTTCTCCTGTAGCTTGCATTTTCAAGCCCAAACTTCATCACAATACTCTCAGCATACTTGCTCTGAGTTTCAAAAATGTTGTCTTCCATTTGCCTTACTTGAAGATCAAGAAAGTCAATGAGATCTCCTACAAGACTCATCTCAAATTCAGACTTCATTTGCTAGACAAAATGCTCCACCATCTTGTCTAACATTCCACAAAGGCAACGTCATTAACATATATCTGAGCTATCATGAGTTTTCCTCTATCATTCTTCACAAATGGAGTCTTATCTATTTCACCTCTATTGTATCCATTGTTGATTAGGAACTCAATTACTCTTTCATACCAAGCTCTTGAAACTTGTTATAACCAATAAAGTGCTTTCTTTAACTTGTACACATGATCTGGAAAACTAGGATCAATAAATTCCTTTGGTTTCTCAACATAAACTTCTTCATTAAACTCATTCAGAAAGGCTCTTTTAACATCCATTTGATACAGTCTGAATGTCATCATGCAGAAAATTCCCAGTAATAATCTAATGGACTCAAGTCTAGCAAGTAGAGAAAATCTCTAATTAAAATCTACTCCTTTTCTTTGAGTGTACCCTTGAGTAACTAAATGTTCCTTGTTCCTTGTCACATTACCATTTTCATCAGATTTATTCTTGTAAATCCATTTGGTACCAATGACATTCACATCTAGAGGTCTTGGAACAAATTCCCACACATTATTTCTTTTGAATTGACAGAGTTCCTCTTGTATAACATCTATCCATAATTCATCAGTCAGTGCTTCCTTGATATTCCTAGGTTCAATCTTGGAAATGACGCAAGAATTAGAAATCATATCTATAGATCTAGTGACGACTCCTTCATTTAGATTTTCCTATGAAATTTTCAATGGGATGATCCTTTTGAATTTTGATTGATGGTCTCGTGTTGATTTAAGGATCTTTATCATTTCTGCTTTCATACTCAATGTCAGACCCCTTGTGTGGGACATCTGTTGGGACATCATTCTATTGATGTGATACATCATCTTCATCTCCATCTTCTTATTTATCTTCAATAGTATCATCAATGACAAAATTTATTGACTCCATCATTGTCTTGGTTTGTTTGTTAAATACTCTAATGTTGATGGAATAACCTGGGAATATTCTTTCATCACTCTTTGGATCCATATTTCTTCTTTGCTCATGATTTTCCAAGATGTATCACTTACTACGAAAGACATGAAAGTATTTAATATTCGGTTTTCGTCCTTTCCAAAGCTCATACTAAGTTTCTTTAGTTCTAGATCTTATGGTCACCCTATTGTGAATGTGGCAAGTTATGCTCATTGCTTCAGCTTGAAATAGTAACGTAGGTTATAGGTGTGTGACATAAGTCTGGATGACTCTTCCAAGGTCCTATTTTTCATCTCAACCACTCCATTCAGCTGAGGTGTAATAGGTGTTGAGAATTCATGATCATTCTCTTCAGAGGAACAAAACTCTGAGATTTTAAAATTTTCAAACTCTTTTCCATGGTTACTTCTTATCCTCACTATCCCATTTACTTTTTCACTTTGGAGTTGTTGACATAGCTCTTTGAAGACATCAAAGGTATCACATTTTTCTCTAATAAATTTGACCCAAGTATACCTTGAGAAGTCATCCACACACACAAAGACATATCTTTTCCCACCCAGGCTTTCTACCTGCATAGGCCCCATTAGATCCCTGTGAAGTAACTCTCTAAATTTTGAGGTGGTAAGATGTTGGAGCTTCTTGTGGGACATCTTGGTCTGCTTTCCTATTTGGCACTCTCCACATATTTTTCCTTCTTCAATCTTGAGCTTTGGAAATCCCTTAATAGCATCTTCAAATATGATCTTTTTCATACTTTTGAGGTTAACATGACCATTTTTTTGGTGCCAAAGCTTGGTTTCATCTTCCTTGGATATCAAACATGTTGAGGACTAATTTTTTTTAGATACCCATTATCGAGGCAGGAAAATACCTGAGCATCTAAATGCTCAAAATATGACAGAGTCTCAATTAAAGTTTTATTTGAAAGGAAACATCAATAAAACCCTTAAAAAGAGGATAAGATGGTCATCGCAACTAAATTAGGGTTCGGGAGTCGGTTGTGCAAGGGGAAGATGTTAGGCACCCCTCACATCCGTTGTACTCAACGAGAACCTCCTAATAGACTATGGTTAAGTTTGTTTGCTAAGGAATGTTTGCATTGCTTTTATGTTATTTACAGGATATGTACAAAAGAGATAAAGGAGAAAAATGTTATTTTTTATTATTGTGCACGCTAGGGTTTTGAAACCCCTATGTATTCTCAGTTGCAATGAGAAAATCATAGTATCGTAGTTCGGTTAGAAAATGTTTGTGGGTCGGTTGATTTTAAAGAGTAGTGTTAGGTTGCATTTTAGCGGTTAAACGTCTGCCTGTATGCTCGCACAATAGAGGCTTAGGCATTGTTTGTATTCGTGTTAAATGGACCGGGCTATCCTTTTATGAAAAATAATTTGAATGAAATGTGTGATGTCACAAAAATGATTTGATAGGTTGAGTTGATTTTAAGGTGTTTTGAATTGAATGACCAAATGATATGGCGTGCACCAATCTTTCGGTTATTTGAAGAAAGTGTGGATGTACATCCAACCCATCCAATTTATTTGCAAAAATGTTATTTAATTAGTTTGATTAGGAAAAAAAATTAGATTATGTACAAGAGTGATGAACTATTTACAAGTGGCGCGGAGATGATCGGGAAATTTATAAGTATGAACTAATTGCAAGATTGTGTTTTTATTATATGGCTTTTCTTTTGTATTTTTGAATAAGTGGCCTAATTAAATAAAATTCATTTTTTTAATTTTTAATTTTTAATTGTTATTATTATTTTTTTTATTGTTTTTGGTATTTGGTTTTTTAATGTATTTTTGAGATTAAAAATAACCAAGATAAAAACT